>NC_053023.1:120605705-120783288 GCF_003073215.2 Triticum urartu | reverse complement strand
GGTGACTATAAAGGTACATTACAGGTATCTCCAAAAGTGTCTGTTGGGTTGGCACGAATCGAGACTGGGATTTGTCACTCCGTATGACGGAGAGGTATCTATGGGCCCACTCGGTAATGCATCATCATAATGAGCTCAATGTGATCAAGTGGTTGATCACAGGATCATGCATTACGGTACGAGTAAAGTGACTTGCCGGTAACGAGACTGAACAAGGTATTGGGATATCGACGATCGGGTCTCGGGCAAGTAACGTACCGATTGACAAAGGGAATTGAGTACGGGATTAATTAGGTCCTCGACATCGTGGTTCATCTGATGAGATCATCGAGGAGCATGTGGGAGCCAACATGGGTATCCAGATCCCGCTGTTGGTTATTGACCAGAGAGTCGTCTCGGTCATGTCTGCTTGTCTCCCGAACCCGTAGGGTCTACACACTTATGGTTCGGTGACGCTAGGGTTGTATAGATATGAGTATGCAGTAATCCGAAAGTTGTTCGGAGTCCCGGATGAGATACTGGACGTCACGTGGAGTTCCGAAATTGTCTGGAGGTGAAGAATTATATATAGGAAGTGTAGTTTCGGCCATCGGGAAAGTTTCGGGGTCACCGGTATTGTACCGGGACCACCGGATGGGTCCCGGGGGTCCACCGGGTGGGGCCACCCATCCCGGAGGGCCCCATGGGCTGAAGTGGGGAGGGGAACCAGCCCATAGTGGGCTGGTGCGCCCCCCCTTGGGCCCCCATGCGCCTAGGGTTGGGGAACCCTAGGGGAGGGGGCGCCTCCACTTGCCTTGGGGGGGTACTCCACCCCTTGGCCGCCGTCCCCCTAGGAGATCCCATCTCCTAGGGCCGGTGCACCCCCTAGGGGGCCTATATAAAGGGGGGAGGGAGGGCAGCCGTACCTCAAGCCTTGGCGCCTCCCTCTCCCCTGCTACACCTCTCCCTCTCGCAGAAGCTCGGCGAAGCCCTGCTGCGATCACTGCTGCATCCACCACCACGCCGTCGTGCTGCTGGATCTTCATCAACCTCTCCTTCCCCCTTGATGGATCAAGAAGGAGGAGACGTCATCCGCTCCGTACGTGTGTTGAACGTGGAGGTGCCTGCAGCCGGCTGCCGATTGAGCAACAGTAACCAGCCGCCGACAAGGCCCTGGACAGTGGGGCCTGCCTGTCGACCAAGGAGCTGGCAGCCGGCGGGACCCACCAGCCGGCACAGAAGCCGGCGAGTATAGACACAGACGGCTGGGCCCCACGCCCAGCCGGATTACCATTGTACCCCCGGGGGGTAGGCCTATATAAACCCCCCGGGACACCCATGCAAAGGGTTGATCCCTGCTAGTTTTAGACACCACATAGGGAGGAGAAGAGAGCGAGCAGTGCCCTTCTTCCTCCTCTCGCCAAACAGCTCATGGAGCATTGTGTAGCTACTTGTTCATCTAGTGATCATGCGGAGAACCCGCAGAGCAGCAGTAGGGGTGTTATCTCCACGGAGAGCCCCGAAGCTGGGTAAGATTCGCCGGCGTGCATGTCTTCGCCTCATCCCGCTTCCAGGCACTGGCGACATCTTATTGGCTCCCACAATTATAAGCCACCCGTTGGCATATGTCGCACCTACCACCCGACATTTGGCGCCCACCGTGGGGCCAGGTGCACCATCGTCCGGAGACCTGTTCTGGACGGGAACCCTCTTCCTCCCCCGCGAGCGTAGCCAGCCCGGCACGCCCGACGGCGCTTGCCACGACGCGCTGCAAGGCGTCACCAACGTCTGCATAGCGAGCGGCCTCGCCGATCTCCTTGACAAGACCCTCATCTCCGACGAGCTCGCCTCCGATGCGGGCACCGACCACCTCGTCAACCTCCTCGGCCAGCTCCACGTCTCCGACGAGCCTGCTGTGGACTTGGAGTCGGTTGGCTCCACCGACCCGATGCCTGTCGACTCCGACACGTCCTCACTCGACACTTTCCCCACCGACGTCACAATCTACAATGACCCGCTTCCCCGGGCCGATGGCGGTGACGCTGTCACCATCGAGGTGATGGTCATCGGCCACGGCGGCGCTTCTGACGAGAGCGCCCGCGACGCCCCGCACACGGCGATCCACGACTTGTCCATCCCCCTCTCGGCCGATGCTGACGCCGAAGCACTGGAGGCTCGCCACCTCGCCCTCCTCGCGGAGGGCCGGAAGTCGGTTTCCATGAGACGCCTCGCCGAGGCCCACCGACGCGAAGCCGACTGCGCCGCCTTTGGCACGCCCCCCAGGCGGGCCCAGCCGGGCCGGCGCTGTCAGACAGCGCGGCGCTATCGTCGCCGACACGTTAGGAGTCGACCGCCCAGTCTACGCCACTCCACTCGAGAACCTGCGCGCCGCCCAGGCGGCCGTAGACGAGCTAGACGGACTGGGGGCCGAAGAACTCCCCCACATGACCCGACGCATCCAGCAGCTAATCGATGCAGCCGCGCAGCGGCATGAAGCCGACGCCCGCGCGGAAAGCCCTCCCCCGCGCCGAGATCACGGCGCGACGTCCCGGACGCTGACTATGGGTAAAAACCGCGCGCGGCGCGAGAAAGAGCCGGCTGCCAGCCGAAGCCGAACTCGAATCTCCATCGAGCGAGACGCAAAAGGCCACCCCCGGGCCGTGGAGTGGCGGGGCAACCCGCCTCCGCCTCGGCCCCGTGGAGAGAGACATCCCACCCCACCGCCTGTTGCGCATCCGACTCTCAGCGGCCGTCTAGGTCACCGCGAAGGAGTCGGCGAGAACGACGCCCGCCATCGGATCGACCGCCTGGCGCGATCCCTGGCGCTGGAAGAAGAAGACGATGTCGGCCCGCCTTGCTTCGGCCCCCGCATCCACGACGAGCCTTTCCCCAAAGGGTTCTCACTCCCAAGAGACACGCCCAAGTACAACAGCTCTGTGAAGCCGGAAGATTGGTTAATCGACTACTCCACGGCGGTTAGCATAGCAAATGGCAACAGGCGCGTTGCCGTGAAGTACGTGCCCCTCATGCTGCAAGGCACGGCGCGGACCTGGCTCAACAGCCTCAAGCCATACAGCATCAACAGCTGGCTAGATTTCACAGAAGCCTTCGTCCGCAACTTCACCAACACCTACAAGCAGGCTCCAAAGCCCAGAAAGCTCTCCTTGTGCGTACAAGGCCCTGCCGAGTCTACTCGCAACTACCTCACGCGTTGGGCCGAGCTCCGCAACTCTTGTGAAGGGGTGCACGAGGTGCAAGCCATAGAATACTTCACTACCGAGTGCCGAGAAGGCACCCTCCTCAAGCACAAGCTCCTCTGCGATGAGCCGACTACCCTCGACGAGCTTCTGGTCATAGCGGACAAGTACGCCACCGCCGACTCCTCAATGAAGACCGAACTCCGGGTAGACGCTTCCGGGAAGGTACTCAACCTGGCGCCCAAGACGCCGGCTGGGGACTCCGGCCGACGCCCACACCAGAATGACCACAAGCGCAAGGGCCCCATGCCGCCTTTTGCCAGTCGGCGGGTGGCCACAGTCGAAGACGAGCGGCCCGAAGGGCGGCCCGCACCCAAGAAACCCAAGGGCGGCAGGGCGGCTTGGCAGCCGGCCTTCTCCTACGAGCAAACTCTCGACGCTCCGTGCAAGTTCCACAGCGGCGCGAAGCCGTCCAACCACACGACCCGGAAGTGCCACTGGCTCACCCGAATCTCCAAAGGCGAAGGGCTTGCGCCGCCTCCGGCTCCGCAGCCGCCGACCGCTCGGCCCGCAGTCGGAGCCGTGCACGATGAGTTCCCCGATGAGCATGCCGCCTATGTCATTTTTACAAGCCAGCCCGAAGACCGGCGCAGCAAACGCCGAGAGCACCAGGAAGTCAGCATGGTCGCTGCCAACCCCACCGAGCACATGCACTGGTCAGAAAAACCTATCAGCTGGAGTCGGGCCGACCACCCAGAGATGATGCCATCTCTCGGCTCTTATGCGTTGGTTCTGGATGCCACCCTTGCAACGGACAGGCACGCCGCCCGTTTCTCCCGCGTGCTGATAGACGGCGGGAGCAGCATCAACATCCTGTACCGTGACACCCTGGAGAAGCTGAATGTCAAGGCAAAGCAACTCATGCCTACTCGGACTGTGTTCCATGGCATTGTACCCGGCATGTCATGCGCCCCCATTGGCAAGATCAAGATTGATGTACTCTTTGGGGACAAGGAGCATTTCCGCCGAGAAGCGATCTGGTTTGAAGTGGTGGACCTGGAGAGCCCCTACCATGCATTGCTTGGCCGACCTGCCTTGGCCAGGTTCATGGCAGTTCCCCACTATGCTTACCTCAAGATGAAGATGCCGAGCACCAAGGGCGTCATCACCATAGCCGGCGATTACAAGAAATCTTCCGAGTGCGCAGTAGCCAGCAGTCGGTTGGCCGAGTCCCTTGTGATTGCCGAAGAAAAGAAGATGTTGGACCGAGTCGTGGCCATGGCCGGCAAACAGTCGGCCTTGTCCCCCGATCCTAAGGAGTATGATGCTCAAGGATCTTTCCAGCCGGCCAAGGAGACGAAGAAGATACCTCTTGACCCCGAGCACCCAGAGAGGTTTGCCGTCATCGGGGCGAACCTAAACAGCAAATAGGAAGGCGAGCTCGCCGATTTCCTCCGTGAGAATCGAAACATCTTTGCATGGTCCCCCGAGGACATGCCGGGTGTTCCGAAGGAATTCGCCGAGCACAAACTACACGTCTGAGAAGACGCAAAACCAGTCAAACAACCCCTCCGCCGACTGTCGGAGGAGAAGAGAAGGATTGTAGGAGAAGAGATAGCCCGGCTTCTGGCAGCCAGCTTCATTATGGAAGTTTTCTTTCCAGAATGGCTCGCTAACCCGGTCCTCGTGTTAAAGAAGAATAACAAGTGGCACATGTGCATAGACTACACGAGCCTCAACAAGGCCTGCCCCAAAGATCCCTTTGGCCTGCCAAGGATTGATCAAGTGATAGACTCCACGGCCGGATGCGAGCTGTTGAGTTTCTTGGATGCTTACTCAGGGTACCACCAGATAAAGTTAGATCCGGCAGACCGCCTGAAGACCGCCTTCATCACGCCATTCGGAGCCTTTTGCTACCTAACTATGACATTCGGCTTGAGAAATGCCGGTGCCACTTTTCAGCGTTGCATGCAGAAGTGCCTCCTCAAGCAGCTCGGCAGAAACGCCCACGTCTACTTAGACGACATTGTGGTGAAGACGGAGAAGCGCGGCACCTTGCTGGAAGACCTCAAGGAAACATTTGAGAACCTACGCCGGTTCCAAATCAAGCTCAACCCCGAGAAATGCATGTTCGGAGTGCCAGCCGGCCAGCTCCTAGGCTTCCTGGTCTCTGAATGCAGCATCGAATGCAACCCAGTAAAGATCAAGGCCATTGAGAGAATGGCGATTCCCACCAAACTTCGAGACGTCCAGAAGTTCACCAGATGCTTGGCCTCCCTGAACCGCTTCATCAGCTGGCTCGGAGAGAAAGCTCTCCCCCTCTACCGCCTCATGAAGAAGACCACTCATTTCGAGTGGAATGACCAAGCTGACCAAGCTTTTCACGAGCTGAAGAAGATGCTGGCCACGCCGCCTGTCCTGGCGACGCCGACTGAGAAAGAGCCCATGCTCCTCTACATTGCCGCAACCAGCCGGGTGGTCAGCACCGTCATCGTAGTCCAACGCCCAGAAGAGGGCCGAGCCCAGCCGGTCCAGAGGCCGGTGTACTATTTGAGTGAGGTGCTGTCTACCTCGAAGCAGAACTACCCGCACTACCAGAAGATGTGCTACGGCGTGTACTTCGCCGCCAAGAAGCTGAAGCCCTACTTCCAAGAGCATCCCATCACGGTCGTATGCACCGCCCCGCTGGTCGAGATCATAGGCAGCCGGGATGCATCCGGCCGGGTGGCGAAATGGGCCATCGAGCTGGCCCCTTACACGATCTTCTACCAGCCTCACACCGCCATCAAGTTCCAAGCATTGGCCGACTTCCTCGTCGACTGGGCCGAGACCCAGTACCTGCCGCCAGCTCCCGACTCCACTCATTGGCGCATGCACTTCGATGGGTCCAAGATGCGCACCGGCTTAGGAGCCGGTGTCATCCTCACCTCTCCCAAAGGCGACAAGCTCAGATACACACTACAAATTCACTTTGCCGCCTCCAACAACGTGGCCGAGTACGAGGCGCTCATACACAGGCTCCGGCTTGCCAAAGAGCTCGACATTCGCCGGATCCTATGTTATGGCGACTCGGACTTGGTGGTCCAGCAATCATCCGACGACTGGGATGCCAAGGACGCAAATATGGCAAGCTACCGCTTCCTCGTTCAGCAGATCAGTGGGTACTTTGAAGGATGCGAGTTCCTCCACGTACCGCGAGCCGACAACGAGCCAGCTGATGCCCTAGCTCGAATAGGCTCCACTCGGCAAGCAATACCAACTGGTGTCTCTCTACAACGCCTCCTCAAGCCGTCTATCAAGCCATCTCTAGAGTCCGATTCCATCTTCGTACCGCCTGACCCCGATACAGCCGGGTCCGGCTCGAAGAACCAAGAAGGTGACCCGGGGACTTCGATAGTCGGCCAGGGGACATCAGTAGGTGGCTCGGGGACTTCCGTAGTTACGCCCGACCCGGGGACTGCCACACCCGGCTCGGGGACTGCGGTAGTCGGCCCGGAGACTGCACCAACACAACAGGCGGCGGCCGACTCCAACATTTCACCACCCAGCCCGCCCGCCCTGGTCGCAGTAGCTGCATTGGCAATAGAAGAAGTCGCAGCTCCATCATGGGCTCAGTCCATCCTCAACTTCCTAATAAACCAAGATCTGCCGGCTGACAAAACAGAGGCAAGACAAGTCCAACGCCGAGCCGGAGCATACACAATCGTCAACAGAGAGCTCGTCAAGCGCAGTGTCACTGGAGTCCTCCAGCGATGCGTCGAGCAAGAGAAGGGCATTGCAATCCTCAGAGACATCCACCAAGGAGAATGCGGCCACCATGCGGCCTCAAGATCACTCATCGCCAAAGCCTTCCGCCATGGTTTCTTTTGGCCGACTGCTTTGGATGACGCCAAGGGGTTAGTTAAACATTGCAAAGGATGCCAACTCTTCAGCTCCAAGCAACACATGCCGGTTTCAGCACTCAAGACCATTCCCCTCACTTGGCCCTTCACCGTTTGGGGACTGGACATGGTGGGCCCATTCAAGACGGCGCGCGGCGGCATGACACATCTGCTTGTCACGTGGACAAATTCACCAAATGGATTGAGGCAAAGACGATCAAGAAGCTGAATGGGCCGACTGCCGTGACATTTATCGCAGATATAACAACTCGGTACGGCGTACCACACAACATCATCACCGACAATGGCACGAATTTCGCCAAGGGAGCCTTGGCACGTTTCTGCGCGACGCAAGGCATCTGCTTGGACTTAGCGTCCGTTGCCCACCCGTAGTCAAACGGCCAGGTCGAGCGAGCCAATGGCCTCATCCTTTCTGGCATCAAGCCTCGACTGATCGTACCACTGGAGCGTTCAGCCGGCTGTTGGCTCGATGAGCTGCCGGCCGTCCTCTGGAGTCTGCGCACTATCCCAAACAAGTCAACCGGCTTCACTCCTTTCTTCCTCATGTATGGTGCCGAGGCGGTCATCCCAACTGACATCGAGTTCGACTCGCCTCGGGTAACCATGTACACGGAAGCGGAGGCCAAGGAAGCACGGGAAGACGGCGTCGACCTGCTGGAAGAAGGCCGGCTGTTAGCCCTCAGCCGGTCCGCCATCTATCAGCAGGGCCTGCGCCGCTACCACAGCCGGAAGGTCAAGCCAAGATCCTTCCAAGAGGGCGATCTTGTGCCCCGGCTGATCCAGCGAACAGCCGGCCAGCACAAGCTCTCGGCCCCTTGGGAGGGCCCCTTCGTCATCAGCAGAGCTTTAGGCAACGACTCCTACTACCTGATCGACGCGCAGAAGCCGAAGGCACGAAAGAGAGACGACTCCAGCAAGGAGTCGGAACGACCATGGAACGCCAACCTCCTCCGAAGATTTTACAGTTGAAATGCAGTATGTATCACGCTAACTTTTGTACTAAGTACGAGATAATAGGCCCCCTGAGGAGAGCTCGGGGACTGCCATCTTTTATCTATGGATGAAAAGTATCATGCTTATGACCTTGTCATTACATTCACTTTTTCCGTCCGGCACCGGGTTCGACTAGTCGGCCCGGGGACTGGCCGCCTGGAGTTATATTAGAAGTCCTACCCGCAGTCAGACAAGTAGTGTGCCGGCTCCCAAGCCTTCTCTTGCCAAAAGTCGCAGATCGAAGAACCGGCTGTCCGGCTGGCAAGAGTTAAAGGCAGGAAAGGACGCCCACACGAAAAACGGCTAGGGACTAACGGACTAATATAACAAAAGCCGGTTTTTCTCCCACCACCGACCGACTACCAGAGTAGCCGGCCGGCTGGCTTCCATTCACCTCGCTTCAATCTAAGAAAGCTTGAGTACTTGCCTTCCCAAAAGGGAAAGGCGGCAAAGGAAACCGCCTAAGGATAAAAAGCATACACGAATGGAAACCAAACACGCACACAATAATATTTACATAAAAGACCTTCAAAAGGCCAGCATTTAACATAGTTCGAATACACCCCCAGTGGGTGGAACTGCGCAAGTTTAATAAAATTGTTCAAAAGGCAACAAGCAGGAAAAAACAAGGACGGCAGATTAAGCCAAGGGAGCGACTGGTGAGTCAGGCAGGTCGGTGGAGACAGCAGTGCCGGCTGGAGGAGTGGCCGGCTGGCGAACCTCGGCATGATCACCGCCTCCCGCAGAGGGCGTGCTAGCACGCGCCTCGCTGCTGGAGGCACGATCAGGCTGAGGCTGGCTGGCCGCTTCACCGGTCGGCTCAACGTCTTCGCCTTCCTCTCCTTCGTCGTCTTCGCCTTCATCGCTGGAGGCGATCTCCTCTGCCGAGTCTTCACCCGCTGCCGGGTCCAGCCCGAACCACTCCTCCGGCTGGGCAACGCCGTCGTCATTAATTTCAGGAGCGAAGACGCTGATGTCAGTACACTCGGCGATCGTCGAAGCGCGCTGAGCGATAGCCGGCCGCACCTCCTCCATCTCTTCGTCGGCCTCCAGCCGCCAGGTGCGCAGCTGGTCCAGGTTCAGCCCCGGATACCAGGCTCGGACGAACTCCAGCGCCCGCCCAGCTCCAAGCCGGGCTGCCGATACCTTCCAGGCCTCGAAGCGGCCAACTGCAACCTCCAGCCAGTCGGTAGTCCGACTCGGGGTGCGGGGAATCGTCTCGCTTGGCTAGAGGGCGGCCAACACCTGCGCCCCGGCGCGCTGGAGGTGGCGGAGCATACGGTGAGCCGGCTGCAGCCGGGCTTGGACCGCCAAGAGTTGCTCCTCAAGCGTCCGGCGCGATTTCAGCCCCTGCCTGCCGGCGCACCTCGCGATGGGCCTCGATGGTTTGGGTGGCGAGGACGGAGTAGCCGGGAAAGTAGTCTGCACAGAGAACAAGAAGCAGCACAAGTCAGAACACAAATCAGGGATCAAGGGGCAGGCAAGGAGTGAAGAAGGCGGCTTACCATCGATCAGATCCTCGATACGACTGAAGCCCTCGCTCAGTGCCTGCTTCGCTTCAGCCCAGCCCGCCGCTTCGGTCTCGACCTCGGCCTTCAGGGCGTCCTCGTTGTCCTACGCCTTCTTCAGGGCCGCCTTGTGGCTCTCCTCCTGGTCGGCCAACTTCTTGGCCAGGCGGTCACGCTCCAGGACTAAGGCATTGTACTCGGCTTCCTTGGCGCGAAGGGCGGCCTGGGCCCCGCTGAGCTGCCCCCTCAAGTCGGCATTGGCTCCTGCAAGCATGAAGACAAAGGAAAAATTAATAAGGAAGAAGACGTCAAGGAAGATCCGACCCGGCTGCTCAGCAGTCGGCCCGAATCTCGGGGACTACACCCAGTGGGTGCGCTGACGCGCCCCCACAGGAGATGAACGAGACAAAGCACGCACTCCGGCTGCTGGTCAGGTCCTCAGTTCTCCGGCCCAGCTCCTGAGCCTGGGAGTTGAAGGCGGCTGCGCGGAGGTTATGATACTCCTGGAAGATTATACAAGAGGCGAGGATAAGTTAAGTTGTCAGGACCTAGTAAGTTCCAAGCCGCCTGCGCAGCAGCCGACTCGAAACTCAGGGACTACACCCAGTGGGTGCGCTGACGCGCCCCCACGGAAGAAATCAAAAGAGAAAAATAACAAAGCCAGAAGACTCACCCAGATGACGGCCCGCGTCGCGAGGAACTCTTGGGTGTATCGCTGCAGCGAGGCGGCCTGAGCTTGAAGCCGGTTCCGGACCTCCTGGGCCGCCGCGTTCAGCTCGCCCGTCCCCCCGCTGGGAGTCCACTCGGACGTGCTGGCGGTGGCCGCCTCCAGGGCCTCCGCCGTCTGGCTAGCGCCCGTAGCTCGGGGCGGTTCGGCGCGGAGGCGCCACCCCCTGCGCGCCGGCGCAATGCCGGCTGCACCTCAAGGCCGGCCCCTGCCTCCGGCTCGCCCCGGATGGCTGCTCTGGCACCGCAGCTGATTGGCCGCTTTGGCCCGCTCCAGTCGGCGCCATCTGCGGCGCCCCCTCCACGAAGATCACGTGGTCCTCCCTCCTCTCCATCACCGGCGGGCCTTGGTCGACCTCCTCCGACGGGGGCACGGGAATGTCGGGGGCCACGGCGCGGAGGGGAACGACGAGCAGCGGAGGTTGGTTGTGTGAGGCCTCCTCCTCCGTCTCCGCAGCTGCCGCCTCCGCCCGGGCCTTGGCCGCCGCGTCGGCCCGCTCCTTCGTCGCCTGGGCGGTCCTTCGCTCCGCCGCCTCCCGCTCCTCCCGCGCCTCCCGAGCGTTCCGCTCCGTGGCCTCCCTAAGGTCGGCGCGGGGATCCACGCGATGGGAGCCTGAAGACCCTCTAGTCAGCCCGACTACGGAGCCGCCAGGACCCCGCTCAAGGGAAAGCGGTGCCCTGTCCGGCGAATAAAGAAAGGTTTAAAAGAGCTTCGGTCGAAAAAGACAACAAAAAATATATGCAAGACATTCGATGACTTACGCTGAGATCGCCTGCGGCTGTTTCACCGCCTTGCGAAAGTGGGCCGCCTTCACGGCCGCCTCATCCCGCTTGGCCGCCACCGTAGAAGCCTTGGATTTCTTCGGCCGGCTGCCGAAGAAGGTCGACGCGGCCCGACGCTTCTGCGCGTCGCCACGGGCAGCCGGCGCGGCAGACGGGCCCGTGCCTTGATGATCAAGCGCCGGCTGGCGGTGCGGGGCGGCTTCGACCTCGTCGTCGTCCGGCCAGTCTTCGAAGCCGGCCCCGAGCCCCGCGCCTCCGGCCTCGTTGCCTTCCCCCATGATGGCGTCTTCCATGGCGGCCGCTCCCAGGTCCGGATTGTCAGCGTCGTCCACCGTGCGGTCAGGGAGGAGTCGGCGCTCTACCCCTGCGGCCCCGGCCGTCGGTGGAAGAAGAGGGTTCTGCTAAAGGCAAACCAACTGATCAGAGGTCGGCTATCATGAGGCCGGCTACAAAAAGGAAGAAAAGAAGAAAAAACTTACGGCAGGCGGAGGGTTGGCGCGGGAATATGGCTCCTTGTTGTATCGCCAATCATCGGCGAGCTTGCAGTTGGAGATGTAGTTCACCATGTAAGACACCTCTGCATGAGGCATCTCCCTGGTGCTCAGCCGGCATGGGTCGAAGCGGCCGCTCATCTGGCAAATCATGTGAGGCCGGCCTTGGAGCGGAAGTACCCGGCGCTCCACGAAGGCGGCCACCAAGTCGGCTCCGGTCAGGCCCTCCGACTGGATCATCACCCGAAGCCGGGAGACGGCTGCGTTCCCGGCCTGGGACAGCGACCTGGCCCGGTAGCTCCATGAAGGTTGCCTCCCAGCCGGCGGGCAGGCTACGTAAGCCAGCAGGTTGACGTAGTCGCCTTGCGGGGCGATGTTCCTCACGTAAAAGTAGGACTTCTTCCAGAGCTTCACCGACTGGATCAGCGGGATGGGCGGGAACGGATTGTTCTCGCTCGCCCGCCTCATGGCAATGAAGGTTCCACAGGGGGCGGGCACGCCCGCGACGACGGTGCTGAGCTTGCTCTGGAAGAATTCCCCCTAGAGCTCGAGCGTGGGGAGAACCCCAAGAAAGACCTCGCACAGGGTGACGAAAGCCGACAGCAGCAACACCGCGTTGGGCATGAGGTGATGCGGCTGGAGGTGGTAGAATTCAAGGAAGGCTCGAAGGAATCCGCTCGCCGGGAGGCCGAAGCCGCGCAGGCAGTGCGAGCGTAAGATCACCCGCTCGCCCTCCTCCGGTGCCGGCGAAATCTCCCTCGCCGGCGCTTGACGAACCTGCACGAAGTTCTCGCCCGGCAGGCGCCGCGTTCGGCGGAGGAACTCGACGTGGTCCTCGTGGACATTCGAGCCGTCCCACGAGCTCGACAGCGCCATGGGAGCGACGCGGCGAGGGGCGAGACGATGCGGCGGTGGAGGCGCGCACGACCCCACTACGGCGGGACCAAAGGAACTGAGAGGTCCGACGATGGAACGGCGCGGCAAAGGGTTGCCGCGGCGGCGGAAAGAAGAAGAAGGATGGCGAGAAGGGGCGGAGCGAGGGAGAGCGTGCGAGCCTCTGCCGCTCCCCCTCCTCCCCCTACTTATAGATCCGTGCGGCGAAGCCGAGGAGGCGTGGCGTGGGGGAACGTGGGGATCAACTGCGCCCACTCCCCCACGTCCCGCGATTATTGCGCCCTCATGGCGTAATAAAACCGCCGCGGGAAGGCAAGCGGTCCGCGTGGGCTGCAGAAGATCCGTGCTTGGGCCGAGGCCTAGGAGTGGCGGGCCCGGGCCTGCGGCGGCGTCCCGTCACGCGCGTGCACTGGCAGGATCTCCTTGCCATGTGTCCCGTGGGATGGCGTGCGGTCAGCTCGCAGGCCGACCCGCGTTCCCGCCAACGAGAAACTGGGCTTCCCGAAGACGACGCGCACAAGCATAGCCGGCCCCTCAGGATAGGAAGCTGACCGAGCTTTTCGTCCTTTTGTCAGCCTTGAAGCTCGATCAGCTTCGGGGACTACTCTCGGAGTAAATAACCATGGGTAGCCTAGCCGGCTCCCCCTGGCCCTTCTGAAAAAATTACGAGCCGATCCGGCCCTCAAGAGTCCAAGACATGGGGCCGCCTTCCCCTTGCCGGCTGTCTCCCAGGCCGGCTATCGGAAGGCAACCCGACTTTAGCCCTCATGAAGAAAGCCGCAGGAGAGCCGGCTTCGAGAAGCCGGCCGCGAGAAGGCCAACTCCAAGAAGCCGGCTCCCACAAAGCGGTCAAGATCGTACCCTCAAAGTCTACATCCACATAACAGCGATGTGACGGGGCGTGGCTACAGTAAAGCCTGACACCCCCGAATCCCGGAGCACGCCTGGCACAGTGCGCCGTACGGGTGGCCATGACGGGCTGCCAGCGCGGCCCATGGGCGGTGGGCCCCTTCGGGCAGAGAGACACCCGAAGGCGGCCAGGCCTCCCCCAGTCGGCCCAAGACAGAGCCGGCTCCCCACAGCCGGCTTGCCACCTCCCTCGAAGGAGACGCCCCATTAAGGAGACAAGACGCGGTGAGGCTACAGCGATCACCCGCCGGACGGCGGCACTGTAGCCACGCCCACCTCGGCGAAGCCCTCGTCACCAGGATTGAGCAACAGTAACCAGCCGCCGATAAGGCCATGGACAGTGGGGCCTGCCTGTCGACCAAGGAGCCGGCAGCCGGCGGGACCCACCAGCCGGCGAATATAGACACAGACGGCTGGGCCCCACGCCCAACCGGATTACCATTGTACCCCCGGGGGGTAGGCCTATATAAACCCCCCGGGACACCCATGCAAAGGGTTGATCCATGCTAGTTTTAGACACCACATAGGGAGGAGAAGAGAGCGAGCAGTGCCCTTCTTCCTCCTCTCGCCAAACAGCTCATGGAGCATTGTGTAGCTACTTGTTCATCTAGTGATCATGCAGAGAACCCGCAGAGCAGCAGTAGGGGTGTTATCTCCACGGAGAGCCCCGAAGCTGGGTAAGATTCACCGGCGTGCATGTCTTCGCCTCATCCCGCTTCCAGGCACCGGCGACGTCTTATTGGCTCCCACAATGATAAGCCACCCGTTGGCATATGTCGCACCTACCACCCGACAACATGTAATTGATGTGTACCTTACCAGTACTCGTAGTAGCTCCTGGGTATTTGATACCGGTGCGGTTGCTCACATTTGTAACTCAAAGCAGGAGCTGCGGAATAAGCGGAGACTAGCGAAGGACGAGGTGACGATGCGCGTCGGGAATGGTTCCAAGGTCAATGTGATCGCCATCGGCACACTACCTCTACATTTACCTTTGGGATTAGTTTTAAACCTCAATAATTGTTATTTAGTGCCAGCTTTGAGCATGAACATTGTATCAGGATCTCATTTAATACGAGATGGCTACTCATTTAAATCCGAGAATAATGGTTGTTCTATTTATATGAGAGATATGTTTTATGGTCATGCTCCGATGGTGAATGGTTTATTCTTAATGAATCTTGAGCGTAATGCTACACATATTCATAGTGTGAATACCAAAAGATGTAAGGTTGATAATGATAGTCCCACATACTTGTGGCACTGCCGCCTTGGACACATAGGTGTCAAACGCATGAAGAAGCTCCATGCAGATGGACTTTTAGAGTCTCTTGATTGCGAATCATTTGACATGTGTGAACCATGCCTCATGGGTAAAATGACCAAGACTCCGTTCTCAGGAACAATGGAGCGAGCAACCAACTTATTGGAAATCATACATACTGATGTGTGCGGTCCAATGAGTGTTGAGGCTCGCGGTGGCTATCGTTATGTTCTCACCCTCACTGATGATTTGAGTAGATATGGGTATGTCTACTTAATGAAACACAAGTCTGAGACCTTTGAAAATTTCAAGGAATTTCAGAGTGAGGTTGAGAATCAACGTGACAGCACAAAACAAGTTCTTGCGATCAGATCGTGGGGGAGAATACTTGAGTCACGAATTTGGCACACACTTAAGAAAATGTGGAATAGTTTCACAACTCACGCCGCCTGGAACACCTCAGCGTAATGGTGTGTCCGAACGTCGTAATTGCACTCTATTAGATATGGTGCGATCTATGATGTCTCTTACCGATTTACCGCTTTCATTTTGGGGCTATGCTTTAGAGACTGCCGCATTCACTTTAAATAGGGCTCCGTCGAAATCCGTTGAGACGACACCGTATGAATTATGGTTTGGGAAGAAACCTAAGCTGTCGTTTCTAAAAGTTTGGGGATGCGATGCTTATGTCAAGAAACTTCAACCTGAAAAGCTCGAACTCAAGTCGGAAAAATGCGTCTTCATAGGATACCCTAAAGAAACTATTGGGTATACCTTCTACCTCAGATCCGAAGGCAAGATCTTTGTTGCCAAGAATGGGTCCTTTCTAGAGAAGGAGTTTCTCTCGAAAGAAATAAGTGGGAGGAAGGTAGAACTTGATGAAGTATTACCTCTTGAACCGGTAAGTGGCGTAGCTCAAGAAAATGTTCCTGAGGTGCCTGCACCAACTAGAGAGGAAGTTGATGATGATGATCATGAAACTTCAGATCAAGTTGCTACTGAACTTCGTAGGTCCACAAGGACATGTTCCGCACCAGCGTGGTACGGCAACCCTGTCTTGGAAATCATGTTTTTAGACAACGGTGAACCTTCGAACTATGAAGAAGCGATGGCGGGCCCGGATTCCGACAAATGGCTGGAAGCCATGAAATCCGAGATAGGATCCATGTATGAAAACGAAGTGTGGACTTTGACTGACTTGCCCGTTGATCGGCGAGCCATAGAAAATAAATGGATATTTAAGAAGAAGACAAACGCGGATGGTAATGTGACCATCTATAAAGCTCGGCTTATCGCTAAGGGTTATCGACAAGTTCAAGGGGTTGACTATGATGAGACTTTCTCACCCGTAGCGAAGCTGAAGTCCGTCCGAATCATGTTAGCAATTGCCGCATTCTATGATTATGAGATATGGCAAATGGATGTCAAAACGGCATTCCTTAATGGTTTCCTTAAGGAAGAATTGTATATGATGCAGCCGGAAGGTTTTGTCGATCCTAAGAATGCTGACAAGGTGTGCAAGCTCCAACGCTCGATTTATGGGCTGGTGTAAGCATCTCGGAGTTGGAACATTCGCTTTGATGAGATGATCAAAGCGTTTGGGTTTATGCAGACTTATGGAGAAGCGTGCATTTACAAGAAAGTGAGTGGGAGCTCTGTAGCATTTCTCACATTGTATGTGGATGACATACTGTTGATGGGAAATGATATAGAATTCTTGGAAAGCATAAAGGCCTATTTGAACAAGTGTTTTTCAATGAAGGACCTTGGAGAAGCTGCTTATATATTAGGCATCAAGATCTATAGAGATAGATCGAGACGCCTCATTGGTCTTTCACAGAGTACGTACCTTGACAAGATTTTGAAGAAGTTCAAAATGGATCAGTCAAAGAAAGGGCTCTTGCCTGTATTGCAAGGTACGAGATTGAGCTTGGCTCAATGCCCGACCACGGCAGAAGATAGAGAAAAGATGAGTGTCGTCCCCTATTCCTCGGCCATAGGGTCTATCATGTATGCTATGTTGTGTACCAGACCTAATGTAAACCTTGCCGTGAGTTTGGTAGGAAGGTACCAAAGTAATACCGGCATGGAACACTGGTCAGCGGTCAAAAATATCCTGAAGTACCTGAAAAGGACTAAGGAAATGTTTCTCGTTTATGGAGGTGACGAAGAGCTCGTCGTAAAGGGTTACGTCGATGCTAGCTTCGACACAGATCTGGATGACTCTAAGTCACAAATCGGATACGTGTATATTTTGAATGGTGGGGCAGTAAGCTGGTGCAGTTGCAAGCAAAGCGTTGTGGCGGGATCTACATGTGAAGCGGAGTACATGGCAGCCTCGGAGGCAGCACACAAAGCAGTCTGGGTGAAGGAGTTCATTACCGACCTAGGAGTCATACCCAATGCGTCGGGCCCGATGACTCTCTTCTGTGACAACACTGGAGCTATTGCCCTTGCCAAGGAGCCCAGGTTTCACAGGAAGACCAGGCATATCAAGCGTCGCTTCAACTCCATTCGTGAAAATGTTCAAAATGGAGACATAGAGATTTGTAAAGTACATATGGACCTGAATGTAGCAGATCCGTTGACTAAACCTCTCCCTAGAGCAAAACATGATCAACACCAGAATTCCATGGGTGTTCGATTCATCACAATGTAACTAGATGATTGACTCTAGTGCAAGTGGGAGACTGTTGGAAATATGCCCTAGAGGCAATAATAAAAGGATTATTATATTTCCTTGTTCATGATAATTGTCTATTATTCATGCTATAATTGTATTATCCGGAAATCGTAATACATGTGTGAATACATAGACCACAATGTGTCCCTAGTGAGCCTCTAGTTGACTAGCTCGTTGATCAACAGATAGTCATGGTTTCCTGGCTATGGACATGGGGATGTCATTGATAACGGGATCACATCATTAGGAGAATGATGTGATGGACAAGACCCAAACCTAAGCATAGCACAAAGATCGTGTAGTTCGTTTGCTGTAGCTTTTCTGGATGTCAAGTATCATTTCCTTAGACCATGAGATTGTGCAACTCCCGGATACCGTAGGAGTACCTTGGGTGTGCCAAACGTCACAACGTAACTGGGTGACTATAAAGGTACATTACAGGTATCTCCGGAAGTGTCTGTTGGGTTGGCACGAATCGAGACTGGGATTTGTCACTCCGTATGACGGAGAGGTATCTCTGGGCCCACTCGGTAATGCATCATCATAATGAGCTCAATGTGATCAAGTGGTTGATCACAGGATCATGCATTACGGTACGAGTAAAATGACTTGCCGGTAACGAGACTGAACAAGGTATTGGGATACCGACGATCGGGTCTCGGGCAAGTAATGTACCGATTGACAAAGGGAATTGAGTACGGGATTAATTAGGTCCTCGACATCGTGGTTCATCCGATGAGATCATCGAGGAGCATGTGGGAGCCAACATGGGTATCCAGATCCCGCTGTTGGTTATTGACCAGAGAGTCGTCTCGGTCATGTCTGCTTGTCTCCCGAACCCGTAGGGTCTACACACTTAAGGTTCGGTGATGCTAGGGTTGTATAGATATGAGTATGCAGTAATCCGAAAGTTGTTCGGAGTCCCGGATGAGATCCTGGACGTCATGAGGAGTTCCGGAATTGTCCGGAGGTGAAGAATTATATATAGGAAGTGTAGTTTCGGCCATCGGGAAAGTTTCGGGGTCACCGGTATTGTACCGGGACCACCGGATGGGTCCAGGGGTCCACCGGGTGGGGCCACCCATCCCGGAGGGCCCCATGGGCTGAAGTGGGGAGGGGAACCAGCCCATAGTGGGCTGGTGCGCCCCCCCCCCCTTGGGCCCCCCATGCGCCTAGGGTTGGGGAACCCTAGGGGAGGGGGCGCCTCCACTTGCCTTGGGGGGGTACTCCACCCCTTGGCCGCCGCCCCCCTAGGAGATCCCATCTCCTAGGGCTGGCGCACCCCCTAGGGGGCCTATATAAAGGGGGGAGGGAGGGCAGCCATACCTCAAGCCTTGGCGCCTCCCTCTCCCCTGCTACACCTCTCCCTCTCGCAGAAGCTCGGCGAAGCCCTGCTGCGATCACTGCTGCATCCACCACCACGCCGTCGTGCTGCTGGATCTTCATCAACCTCTCCTTCCCCCTTGCTGGATCAAGAAGGAGTAGACGTCATCCGCTTCGTACGTGTGTTGAACATGGAGGTGCCGTCCGTTTGGCACTTGGTCATCGATGATTTGGATCACGGCGAGTACGACTCCATCATCCCCGTTCTCTTGAACGCTTCCGCTCGCGATCTACAAGGGTATGTAGATGCACTCTCCTCTCGTTGCTAGTTGACTCCATAGATTGATCTTGGTGAAATGTAGGAATTTTTTTTTGTTTTCTGCAATGTTCCCCAACAGTTACAACACTCCACCACTATGAGAGGATCTCGTCCCGAGATCTAGAATGGCACCGGAGGGACAACGGAAGAGAAAGCGGAGATGTAAAACTAAGTTGCTCCTTTGACAAACGAGTGAAACCACGAACCTTGAAGAGGTTAAGCCATTCCGAGAAAAGAATACAACGGATATAAATGAAGTTGAAGACACTCTGTTAACAAAGAGGAACAAGGAAGAACAACTTTGAGCAGCACTCCGATTGAAAAAAGATGCAAGAAAACATAAGTAGAAAGAACTTTAAAAGGGGCACGACACTCTGGTTAAACGGATAAGCAAGGAAAAGAACATAATCTTTGACAAAACAAGATGATAGGTTTAAAAGAGCAACATGACAATGCGTCTGGAAGAGAGAAATAGAAGATAGATCATTTAGATAAAAGAATGGAGAAGAAAATGCCAAGTTCTGTCACAAAAGAGCTTGAAAAGGCATCCTCAGGAGAAAAGTCGAATGGAGTTGTTGGAACACCAGCAACGAAAAGAAATAAGCTTGTTGTGGTTTATGGAAAACATCTCGAGATTCTTGAGGTGAATTTCTGCCACCAAAGGAAACGATAGATTGGATTGATAAGAACAAAGAGACGAGAAACTAATTCACCGGGAGGATAAAAGAAGAACTTGGATCATTTATAAGCACCATAATAGTAACAATCCTTAGGGAAGGCTTTAGGTGAAATAGAACCCAAGATAACTCCAATGAAGAGATCGATGGGTTTAAAATACCTCATTCTTGGTAACTTCTGAATCATGAAACATGAACTCTAATTATCAAGAATGACATAATACCACCTCCAATGATACGGAAGAAAGAATTGCCCTCCAGATAGCAAGATGAAGAATGCGTGAGCTCCTTAGAAAAGAGTCTCAATGAACACTTTGAGAATGAATTAAATCCTTGATGAATCACCATGTCAAGCCTCCATGAAGAACTCCGGTAACAAAGGAATGAAAAGAAAGAGAAATTGAAAACACAAGGTGAATCCTTGCAATGATTTAGAAGGATCTCTGTGATAATTAGAGCTTGGAACCACGGAAAAGAAAGATAAAGCATCTCGAACCGAGAATGTGATATGATGAACCACTCCGGAATCAGAAATTGAATTTAGTCGATGAAACAAAAATAAGAATTACATTATGCTTATCCTTCACCAATTTAATTGATGAGAAGCAACAGATTTGGCATACTACTTATTCTCGTGGAAAGGATTAAGATAGATATAGTGCCAACTTGAGAAGGTCTTCGACGAACCACCGGTAGGATTGAAACCACGAATGAATTGATAAGGAAGAGAAATCTTGAACGAACCACCGTAAGAATTAAGAATTAATGAAGAGAAGATAAAGAAAACATCGGGACGAATTATAAAATGAACAAAGATGCTTGAGAGGATTTAGATACATGAGAACGAAGAGATCACGAGCCGATTAAAGAATCCTTGAACGATGCGCCGGTAAGATTGGAGAATGATAACTGGAAGTTGAGAATGAATAACCTGAAATGATGGACTCTGGATAATCAAACTGAGAAGACTCTTGAATTGCTCCAGATAGGTGAAAAGAATTCTCACTATCAAAAACAGTTATGAGAGGATGACAACAAGCTAGAGCCATGAATCTTGAAGAGAATGGAGCAAGATTTAAGAGACACTCTTCTTCGGTCTTCAAAATCTGAGAATGATGATGAGAAACACCACCATGAATTGTTGAGGCACTCCGGAATAGAAATTAGAAAGGTTGAACCAACAATGAAAAGAATTTGACAGATCTTGGAGAAACACATCTGACTGATGATAAATCATTCTTATGTCAAACTTTGAGATGAATTTGACAAGCTCTGGGAGAAATAAGAAGAGTCAGGTAAGATCCTGGGAAAAGACCTGTGGGTTAGGGCCCACTCAAGAGAAAAACACCGTTGAAAAGATTTGAAGAGAGAGAGATAGCACCAGTTGAATTAAAAGGCTTGAATGAGAAAACATCCTCGAAAGATCTTGAACGAATGTAGAGTGGAAACACGAATCTTCTGAGATTTCTTCAGCACTTCGGAACAAATGTATAGCGAGAAGTGAATTATTATGAGGTGCACCGGCATAAGAAAAGCATTGAAACGAGAAAAAGATATGATCGACAAAGCTTGAATTGAATCCACCGGAGAAGAAAAAGAGCAAATAATGATGAACTTGAGGCTCCGTTAGTATCTTCATGAGAATCACCGGATAAGAACATTGAAGGAAAAGAATGGAGAGCCTTCACATCAATAAAATGGTACTTGATTGAGATATATGAGTCCTCGGAGAAAAAACAAGGGAGGGAGGGTGGGAAAAAACAAAGGCAACTTGGAGACGGATGAAACAAACACCGTTGAGAAGAACTGATACTTGATCTTGCGGATGTTGCAATGATCAGATCCACT
The DNA here is from genome assembly GCF_003073215.2 of Triticum urartu. Taxonomy (NCBI): domain Eukaryota; kingdom Viridiplantae; phylum Streptophyta; class Magnoliopsida; order Poales; family Poaceae; genus Triticum; species Triticum urartu. Next base: position 120,761,792 of record NC_053023.1, on the reverse strand, counting down.
TGAAGAGAAGCACACCGGTTAAAAGGGTTGACATGACAAACTCGGTGATTGAGAAGGATTAGTGTTCTCATCGGGGTATGAGAACACCATTTGGAGAAGGTATGGAATCAACATTTGACTTTGAAACAACTCTAATACCACAACTCAAAACAAAACAAAGATTGACTTGCAAAATAAGCCGGAACAAACATATGATAGAGATTTCGTCCGAAGTTTTCGTGGTGGGGCCTACACGGGCTCGATCGTACAGCACCATCATCTACAAGGCAGTGCACATGACATACGAAGCGTCCCCGAGTCGGCATAGCCAAGGACTCTTTAAGACACAACGAGACCACTGTAAAACCAACCGTGAATAGGCGGACCACTAGACGTCGAACCCCAATTTCAAATCATACATCTGTCGGAAAGGTATCCTAAGAGCTACTTGAATTCCCACTTATAAACTCCCGAAACTTTCCAGTTATGCAATCAGGTGTTGGGGATACAGGGGAAGCATAATATCTCACCCAAACTAACAAATCCTACATCTAGCTGTATCCATCCTTCAACACATAACCAAGAAACCTTCGGAAATCGTCTACCCCAACCTTCGAAAATCATCCGTTATATGAGTTATGGCAATACTCCCGAACTCCCGCCCCAGTACTGGGTGGCGTCGAGGTTATCTCACCAACAACTGCATAAAAGAGATTTTCGATGTCGGCGAAACTAAACTCAGGTATTCCAGAACTTCAACGATAAAATTGTGACAACAACACCTCGGAGCTCAACTCCCCGGGACACTGCCACAACCCCTAAATGACAGGAGGCCCCAAGAACAATGTTCTCGTCACAAAACCATCGGAACGATTCCAAGATACCCGCGTGATCCAAAAAAATTTAGTGAAATTTGAGAAGAGAAGAGTCAAAACTCTACGTCAGGATGCCTTACCAGAGCGATGAAGGGACTGGGGAGTAAAAAGAATTCCTAAACTCTCCGATATATAATTCCTAAATGACTCAAAACATTTTTCTAGACTCAACAATGTCCGCTAATTCGATCAAGCAGTGGGGGCTCCTAAGGTCGGGAAAGGCTCTGATACCAACTTGTAACGCCCTCGATGCAGCTATATCTCCTACGTGTCGAAGCATGACTTAGAGGCATAACCGCATTGAAATCAATGTCGCAAGTAAGGTAATCTTCACACAACCCATGTAATACATAAGGGAAAGAGATACATAGTTGGCTTACAATCGCCACTTCACACAATTACATGAATAAAGCATTACAACATCCAAATACAATCAAGGTCCGACTATGGAACCAAAATAAAAGAAGAACCCCAAATGCGACAAGGTCCCCTATCGACCCCAACTGGGCTCCACTACTGATCAACTAGAACGAAACAACACAAAGGACAAGATCTTCATTGAGCTCCTCCCGAGCTTGGTTGCGTCATCTGCACGGACTCATCGGCACCTGCAAACTGGTTTTGGAAGTATCTGTGAGTCACGAGGACTCAGCAATCTCACACCGTCGCGATCAAGACTATTTAAGCTCATAGGTAAGGGTAAAAGGTATGAGGTGGAGCTGCAGCAAGCGACTAGCATATATGGTGGCTAACATACGCAAATGAGAGTGAGAAGAGAAGGCAAAAGCACGGTCGAACAACTATGATCAAGAAGTGATCCTAGAACAACCTACGTCAAACATAACTCCAACACCGTGTTCACTTTCCGGACTCCGCCGGAAAGAGACCATCACGATTACACACGCGGTTGATGTATTTTAATTAAGGTCAACTTCAGGTTTTCTACAACCGGACATTAACAAATTCCCATATGCCCATAACCGCGGGCACGGCTTTCGAAAGTTCAAATCCCTGCAGGGGGTGTCCCAGCTTAGCCCATCACAAGCTCTCACGGTCAACGAAGGATATTCCTTCTAGCAGGAAGACCCGATCAGACTCGGAATCCCGGTTACAAGACATTTCGACAATGGTAAAACAAGACCAGCAAAGCCGCCCGATGCGCCGACAAATCCCGATAGGAGCTGCACATATCTCGTTCTCAGGGCACACCAGATAGGTCAAGCTACGAGTAAAACCAACCCTCGGGTTGCCCCGAGGTGGCCCCGCAGGCTGCCCGTTTCGAACCAACACTCAGAGGAGCACTGGCCCGGGGGGTTTAAAATAAAGATGACCCTCGGGCTCGCGAAAACCCAAGGGAAGGTTATAGGTTGTTAGTGCAAATGGTAAAACCAAGGTAGGGCCTTGCTGGAGGAGTTTTATTCAAGGCAAACTGTCAAGGGGTTCCCATTATTACCCAACCGCGTAAGGAACGCAAAATCCGGGAACATAACACCGATATGACGGAAACTAGGGCGGCAAGAGTGGAACAAAACACCAGGCATAAGGCCGAGCCTTCCACCCTTTACCAAGTATATAGATGCATTAATTAAATAAGATATATCATGATATCCCAACAAGTAAACATGTTCCAACAAGGAATAACATCTCCATGTTCCAACAAGGAACAAACTTCAATCTTCACCTGCAACTAACAACGCTATAAGAGGGGCTGAGCAAAGCGGTAACATAGCCAAACAACGGTTTGCTAGGACAAGGTGGGTTAGAGGCTTGGTTCAATAATATGGGAGGCATGGTAAGCAAGTGGTAGGTATCGCAGCATAGGCATAGCAAAAGAGCGAGCAACTAGCAAGCAAAGATAAAAGTGATTTCGAGGGTATGGTCATCTTGCCTGAAATCCCACAAGGAAGAAGAACGAGTCCATGAAGAAGACAAACGGACGTAGACGAATGGGTACTCACAAACGCGACGTTACCGGAACCAACCCGAAGAAGCAACACCGGAAAGAAGCACACAACATAGTAAACAACCACCACATGAACATGGTATGATATGTGGGATGCGGTATGCGATGCATATGCATCATTTGCAAAGGAATGATTGAACCTGGCCTCAACTTGGAAATCCAAGAGTGCCACTGGAAAGATGAGGTGATTTCGGTTGAAATCGATATAAAGATCGCCGGAATCGGATGCACGGTTGGGAAATGGCAAGCAAAACAAATATGGCACCGGTCTGCGATAAACATCAAGTAGCCATCTAAATGCATCAAGATAAGTATGCTACAGCACTCAAACAAGACAACAAAATACATGGCAGGGATCCACTCATGATGCTTGACAAAAGATGAACATTGAGCTACGGCCAATTCATCATTAACAGGTTCAAACAAGCATGGAAAAAATGCAAACGATAATAGGTTTCAGACTTAGTGAAATTAACACTAGTCTGGAATTTCAGATCAGGTAGCACTCTTTGGAGCATGAAAACTATATGCTACAGGAACTTAACATGGCAAAGCAAAGCATGGCATGGAGCTACTCAAAGAGCTTAACAAAAGTCCCTGAGTGACCTTGAGCCAAAAGGGGTCAGAAAATACAATTGCAAGCATCTAAACATGGCAAAAACATAATCAGGTTACAGACTTAGAGGAAAAACTGGAGCATGCAAAACAGATAGCGAGTAGGCATGTTTACGAGCTGGATGCACTCACTACAGAGCAAGGCATGAAAATCTAAGAATACACCCATCAAGAATACATATTATAGAATCTAGGCATGGCAAGAACAACAACATAGCATGCACGGATCAACAACAACATCCTCGGCAAAATCGCTAACAAGTAGACAATCTGCCAGGATTCACGAAATAGAAAAAGTAGAGCTCGATTGACTCAAGCTAGGGTGCTCCATAAATGCAAACAAGGACATGGATGGATAGAGCACCACAATGTTAACAAATCATCCTTACTGATCATCCTCAAAAGAGGCACGGATCACTAGGGAACAACATGAACATATGGCATATTGATAAAAACAGATCAAGGACTTAGTGAAATTCTAAGTCCCTGAAATCAGCATTAACGAATGTACTACTTTGCAAGCTTGTGCTAGTCACCAAACACATCACAAAAATACATGGTAAGCACCTCTGTAAAGATGGCATGGCATATAACGAAACACATGTAGAGCTCAGGGGCATATCATGCACACATTAATCATGGCAAAAATGACAAATAGCTATTTGGAGCAGCAGATGTGACAATTAACTCAAATAGCTCTCTTCCAACAGCATTTCGGGCATCAAGATGAGCTCAAATGAAATGATGCAATGAGATGAAATGATGTACTCTCTAAGACGAACATTTTGATATGCTATACGCGCAAAACGGAGCTACGGATGCAAAGTTACGACATGATGAACATGGGCATAAAATATACAGATCTCAAGACTTTGCAGATTTTCGAGGGGGGAGTCAATCTCCAGATCTGGATCGGGACGCGGCATCGAGGCAGCGCGTGGTTCGAGGTTCGCCGGAGACGGCACCGGGGTTGGGGAAGCTATTCGCCGGCGCGGGGAAGGAGGCGATGGCCGATGCGGTGGACGGCGGCCCGAGTCGGCGCCGGAGTTGGGGACGACGACGGCGGCGATGCTCTGAAGCTCCCGGGCGGCGCGGAGGCGGTGGTGCAGCGCCGTTCGGTGGGGCGCGGTTGCCGGAGTCGGCCAGCGAGGGCGCATGGCGGCAGGGCAGAGGAGATGCAGGCGCTGGGCGACGCTCCTCGGGCGGCGGCGGCAACCAGGCCAGGAGGGCCGCGGTCGGGCTCGTGGGCCCGTGGTGGGGAGGAGAGAGAGGCGCGGCTGAGGTGGCGTGAGCTGGTTGGCTTGCGGCGGTGGCGGGAGTGACGTGGCGAGCTCCGATTCGTCAGAGTGAGGTGGTGGTGGCGGTGGACATTGTCCGGCGCGGAGAAGAGATGTCCGGTGGCGACGAGGGAGTTAGATCTAGGGTTTGGACTGCGCGAAAAATCGGGGAGAGCCACATATTTATAGGTAGAGGGAGCTAGGAGAGTCCAAATGAGGAGTGGTTTTTGGCCACGCGATCGTGATCGAATGACCAAGAGGATGGAGGGGGTTTAGGTGGGTTTTGGGCCACTTTGGAAGGGTGTTGGGCTGCAACACTCACGAGGCCTTTTCGGTCCCTCGGTTAACCGTTGGAGCATCAAACGAAGTCCAAATGGTACGAAACTTGACAGGCGGTCTACCGGTAGTAAGCCAAGGCCGCATGACAAGTCTTGGTCCAATCTGAAAACGTTTAACACCCGCACATGAAAAGAGGAAGAAAGGGACACTGGGTGACATAGGAGCACTGGATTGCAAAACGGACAACGGGGAAAATGCTCGGATGCATGAGACGAACATGTATGCAAATGAAATGCACATGATGACATGATATGCTATGCATGACACGCAAGCTATGACAAGGCAACAACAGCGAATAACTGGACGGCACCTGGCACATCGGTCTCGGGGTGTTACAACACTCCACCACTATGAGAGGATCTCGTCCCGAGATCTAGAATGGCACCGGAGGGACAACGGAAGAGAAAGTGGAGAGGTAAAACCATGGCGGCTGTCGTGGTTCTAAGTCTGACAGTAGAATGGGGGGTAGGGATGTAGAGGCAAGATCCTAGCTATGGAGGAGTTGTACACGCGAGTTTTACGAGTTCAGGCCCTTCTCAGAGGAAGTAACAGCCCTACATCTCGGAGCCCGGAGGCAGTCGACTGGATTATATGCGTGTGTGTTACAGGGGGTGCGAACCCCCGTGCCTGTGGAGGGGGGTGGCTTATATAGAGTGCGCCAGGACCCCAGCCAGCCCATGACACAGATGGTTTAAGGTACATTGAAGAGAGAACGTTACTGGTGACGCCCACATTAAAGTGATGTGAATGCCAATTAAGCCTATGAGTAAATGCTCGACCATTGCATATACAGAGTGGCTTTAGCTCTTCTGCCCGTCGAGTGACTTCTGCGACGGTCGAGTGACATCGATTCTTCCGAGTGGAACTTTTCCGGTCGAGTGGATGATGGTACCCTTTGGATGATCCTGGCTTTAGGGTGCTGTCCTAGGGGAGGATGTCTAGGTCAGGTCTATGACCCTACCCTAGGTATGTAGCTTCATCATTAGCCCCCGAATGGTTCAGGGTTTGAGTGGAGAAGGAGTTGATGATCCTTCTGATTCAGCTTTTGTGCTTTGAGAGTGTCTCGCCCAGAGGTCGAATGAACCTTCATGATGGCTTCAACTACTTATTCAGTCGCCTTGATCCATTCTTGGTTTTGTCGAGTGAACTCTCGTTGTTAAGTTTCGAGTGTTGATATGGAAAAAATCTTCTGTCTGAAGGGTTGTTCTGCCGCTTGCAGATTTCGCGGGATTCAAATTTTGGGAAGCGCGCCGGGCGGGGGAGGCCGCAGTAATCGGGACGGATTAGGCAGGCCGCCTCGATCTCTGCGCCACCTTTTTTGCCACGTATCGCGCGCGCGACTGTTGCGGGATTTGATAAGATCTCTAGGCCTACAAGTCAGTCACTCGGAAGCGACCTTATATAAGGTGCCGGACCGAAGCCTTTGAACAGTGCGCCCCCATTCTTCTTCCTCCTCCTTAGATTCCTCTGCTGCGCCTGCTTCTGCTCTCGGCGTCGTCGCCCCGCTTGAACTCGATTTGCTGCCATGGGGAAGGATAAGACGGTGGAGTTGGAGCGTGCGAAGAAGGCGACGGCGAAGGAAAAAGGGAAGAAGACCAGCCGGGGCGGATCTTCGTCAAGGTCCGGCCTGCCGCCTGGCTGGATCCAGGGCGACTGGATCCGCTTGACAATCGGTCAAGATGACATTGATGACCTGGTTGAGGGGGGACTGATCCCCCACGAATCGGCGCGGCTCCCGGGGAACGAGACCGAGCCGCAGCCGCAGGAGGGTGAGTGTGTCCTCCTCGCCACTCATGTCGACCGCGGGTTTTCTTTGCCTCCCCACCCTTTCTTTCGCGGTTTCTTGAACTTCTTCGGGGCTCAACTCCACCACTTTTCTCCAAACACCATCGTGTACCTCGCTGCTTTCGTGTCTATGTGCGAGAATTTCTTGGGTTGCCGACCACACTGGGTCTCTTCAAGCACATATTCACATGTCGCTCCCATACGGTCAAGAAGGCCAACCCGAGTGACGAGAGGACGCACGTGATACAGATGTGCGGGGGTCTTGGAGTCCAAATGAGGAACAAGAGCACCTTCCCAGCTATTAGCAGTCGACCTGGTTTTACTGCAAGGACTAGCCGACCCCGGGTCAGTCGACTGGACTTCCCCCCTTTTCCATGGATCGAGTGGAGAAGCCCTCCTCCTTGAGAGTGATCCCGGAAGAGAAGGCGCAGGTGAAGGTGTTGGTCGAGCGGGTCGTCCAACTTGTCCGCGACAGAGTGACTGGTATGGACCTGCTGGAGGTCTTCCTCAGTCGATGCATCCAACCACTCCAAGCTCGTGACCATCTGATGTGGATGTACTCGGGACTCGAGGATTCCACTCGGATCCACCCGGAGGATGTTAGTGAGGACACAGTGGAGAAGTGGCTGAGAGGTATTACCAGCAACAAGGATAATCCCCGAGGGTCCAGGAGGGTGGTTCCATTCGACCATTTGCCCCAGCCGGAACAGGTACGATTCTGCATTGTCGAGTGTCTTCTTGATTTACTATGTAACATCTTGTTTACGGTCGATTGTCTTTCTTTTGTTCATTGTGTTTTCAGGCTCTTATTGATATGTACTCGATGCCCAATGGGGTGCAGGAGCAAAATATCGAGGAAGGGGCGAGCGGGGGCGAGAGTGGCGAGTGGCACTCGGACGCAGAGGAGGACGAGGAGAGCGACGACTCGAGTGACGAAGAAGAGGTCGACTTGCCTCCTCACGGAGAAAGGAGGTCCAAGCACGCTCACGACCCGGCAAACACCCCTGACTTGGTGGCCGCACCGACTGGGCAGTCTACAAAGTGCCCTCGGACGTCTTCTCCGGTGCCGACTAAGAAGGGACCGAAACAGCTCAAGACTGCGCCGCCTCCTGCGCCAAAACCATTGAAGGCCACATCCTCCAAACCGCCGAAGGCTTTCCCTAGAATCAAAGTGACCATTCCCACCATCTCCGGGTAATCATCTGACCCGATCTTTTGGTCGACTCGAGCAACAAAACATAACCGATCGAAAGTTGACATTTGCAGTGCTGCTACCTCTGGAACTTCTTCCCGCCAATACCGAGACGAGGAAATGGAAGACGCGGTTACCTCCAACCCAGGTAAAATTCTCGTGATCTTGTTCTTGATTATTTGGTCGATCAAATTCTGGCAATTCATTTGGGGTCGACTGATTTATTTGCAGCCCCACCCAACGTTATCGAGCTTCTAGATGATGATGAAGATGTGGCCCCGAGGCCCAGAAAGAACAAAAAAGTAGCGGCTAGCAAGACATCTCAGCCGGGACTGACGACGGAACCAACTGTCCAACAACCTGAAGATGCAGGTGGGGCCTCTGTAACTTTTGTTGTCCCATTGTCGAGTGAGCGCCCTGCACTGTCGATTGTACCAGTGTTTCCTTCAGTCACCCAACCCCATGCCTCGGAGCTCCAAGCTGCCGCATCTGGGCTGTCTGCCCCTTTCTTCACCAACTATCATGTTCCGAAAAGCCAATCAGACGCCGCTACGGAGGCTATCCGTTAGGCTAACGTGATGATGGAGCGGATGAAGATACGATGCCAGCGCAGCTCTTCAGGCCAATGTCCAGGTAAGTTGGCTTTCGACTGACCTTGTTCTATTAGGATATGCTACCTGAAATATTTTCTTTCATACAATCTCTTATTGTTTGCGTCGCATCTGTACACCCACTGGGTGTTTTGTTGTCTTTAGTATTTGCGCTCTTCCACTCGGCCTGGGCGAGTGGGATCTGAACCGGTGGGGGCACGCAAAGTGCACCCACTGGGTGTAGTCCCCGAGACCGCAGTTGACTGGGGTCTGAGTACTTTTCACTTTCCTTTCTTCCACTCGACCCGGGCGGACCGGCCGAGTGGGATCTGAACCAGTGGGGGCACGTCAAGTGCACCCACTGGGTGTAGTCCCCGAGACCGCGGTCGACTGCTGGCAGTCGGCCGGTGTCGTGGAGTTGTCACGGCAGATGTCCTAGTGTGAGGACTTAGTCGTGAGGCCAACGCATCTATGTGGTAGCTTGAGAGGGGTTGAGTGGAATCGAGAGACGCAACACAAGACAAAGGTTTAGACAGCTTCGGGCCCCGGGAAACATCATCCGGTAACAACCCTACATGCTGTTTGAGGCTATCTCTCATTATGATCATGAGGAAGTCGCCGTAAACCGGCTCTCCCAGTTAACCTTAACCCTTTAAGATTGTTTCTTCTTCCTTGTCCCTCTTTGGGGAGCCCTGCCCTCCTTATATATGTTGAAGGGGCGGGTTACATGTAGAGTCCAACTCGGACTTAAGACTTAACTATTATGACTTCTCTTCATGGGCTTCATAACGTCTCGGGCTTCATAACTCCTAGCAACCCAGTTACCACTACCTGTCGGGAGTTAACCGGTGCCGGTTTAAGATTGCTTGCCGGGAGTTAACTTCTGCCGGTTTAAGATGGTCTGTCGGTTTAAGAATATCTGCTGAGTTATCATCTGACTTAACCCCTGTCTTAACTGTCAGCCGGTTTAACAACCGGCCGGTTTACCGTCTGGGTTAACTTCCTGTTTTACCTGTCTCTCTTAACTGTTAGCCGGTTTAACAACCTGTCGGTTTACCGTCTGACTTAACACCAACTGGTTTACCACCTGCCTTAACACCTGCCGGTTTACCACCTGCTTTAACACCCTCCGGTTTACTAAGTCCCAGCCGGGTTATAACTCTGGCCAGATCATACCGCGGGGTATATCCCTGACATTAGCCCCCAGTTTAATTTGGATTTATCCATGTTAAACTGATCCTGATCATCCTTAAGTCCTTGTCACTTCCTTCTTCTATAAAATCCGAGTCAATAGGCCAGCTTCATAATCAATTTGCTGACATTGGTTTGTCACAAAGAAATATTGTGAAGAATAACTCCTTTGACTTCAGCCCCCAATGCTTAACAAAAATATTGGCCTTTGAAATACTCATTTGACCTTCAGCCGGTGTAGAACTTGCCGGTTTAAGAATGTAGAACCTTGCCGGTTTAAGAATGTAGAACTTTGTCGGTTTAAGAATGTAGAACTTTGCCGGTTTAAGACTTAAACTTGCCAGTTTAACATTGTCGATTTACAAGTATTGATAGCATCGGGTCATGATTGTAGTTAACATCAAGCTTTGAAAATATACCTCTTATATGCCTATCACTTGTAGCCCCCAAGTCTTAAGAAGGCAGCATAGCAACAGCTTAAGACTTGCTTCAATATGAATGTCACAAGTTTGAAGAAATTCAGGTTGTTCATCTCAATCACCAGTCAGAACTGAGTATTCCACATATGTAGCCCCCAAGGGCCGGGTTGTCATGCTTGCAGCAACCTGGGACTTGAAATTGCCTTATGCTCATAAAAACTTCAACCAGTGTAGCCCCCAAGGGCGGGGTTATTATGCAATAATGAGCAGGGATTTTGTAAATATAATCGTCTAGATTTTGAACAGCAACGTGTAGCCCCCAAGGGCCGGCTCAATAAGATAATATTGAGTTGGGACTTTATGTATACTTCATTGAGAATAACATTATACGATGTAACCCTCATCATGGGGCTTGTGTTGGGGAACGTAGTAATTTCAAAATTTTCCTACGCACACGCAAGATCATGGTGATGCATAGCAACGAGAGGGGAGAGTGTGATCTACGTACCCTTGTAGACCGACAGCGGAAGCGTTGTGACAACGCGGTTGATGTAGTCGTACGTCTTCACGATCCGACCGATCCAAGCACCGTTACTCCGGCACCTCCGAGTTCTTGGCACACGTTCAGCTCGATGACGATCCCCGGGCTCCGATCTAGCAAAGCGACGGGGAGGAGTTCCGTCAGCACGATGGCGTGGTGACGATCTTGATGTTCTACCGTCGTAGGGCTTCGCCTAAGCACCGCTACAATATGACCGAGGTGGAATATGGTGGAGGGGGGCACCGCACACGGCTAAGGAACGATCACGAAGATCAAATTGTGTTCATGGGGTGCCCCTTGCCTCAGTATATAAAGGATGGAGGAGGAGGAGGCCGGCCAAGGCAATTGGTGCTGCCAGGATGTGGAGTCCTACTAGGACTCCAAGTCCTAGTAGGAGTCCACCAAGAGGGGAGGAAGGGAGAAGGAAGTGGAGGAGAAGGAAAGGTGGCCGGCCCCTTTTTCCCTAGTCCAATTCAGACCAGAGGGGAGGGGGGGCGCAGCAGCCCCTTGGCCCTTTCTCCACTTCCCACTAAAGCCCATCAAGGCCCATTGCTTCTCCCGTAACTACCCGGTACTCCGAAAAATACCCGAATCACTCGGAACCTTTCCGATGTCCGAATATAGTCGTCCAATATATCGATCTTTACGTCTCGACCATTTCGAGACTCCTCATCATGTCCTCGATCTCATCCGGGACTCCAAACTCCTTCGGTACATCAAAACTCCTAAACTCATAATATAACTGTCATCGAAACCTTAAGCGTGCGGACCCTATGGTTCGAGAACAATGTAGACATGACCGAGACACGTCTCCGGTCAATAACCAATAGCGGGACCTAGATGCCCATATTGGCTCCTACATATTCTACGAAGATCTTTATCGGTCAGACCGCATGACAACATACGTTATTCCCTTTGTCATCGGTATGTTACTTGCCCGAGATTCGATCGTCGGTATCCAATACCTAGTTCAATCTCGTTACCGGCAAGTCTCTTTACTCATTCCGTAATACATCATCTCGCAACTAACTCATTATTTGCAATGCTTGCAAGGCTTATGTGATGTGCATTACCGAGAGGGCCCAGAGATACCTCTCCGACAATCGGAGTGACAAATCCTAATCTCGAAATACGCCAACCCAACATGTACCTTTGGAGACACCTGTAGAGCACCTTTATAATCACCCAGTTACGTTGTGACGTTTGGTAGCACACAAAGTGTTCCTCCGGCAAACGGGAGTTGCATAATCTTATAGTCATAGGAACATGTATAAGTCATGAAGAAAGCAATAGCAACATACTAAACGATCGGGTGCTAAGCTAATGGAATGGGTCATGTCAATCACATCATTCTCCTAATGATGTGATCCCGTTAATCAAATGACAACTCTTTGTCTATGGCTAGGAAACATAACCATCTTTGATCAATGAGCTAGTCAAGTAGAGGCATACTAGTGACTCTCTGTTTGTCTATGTATTCACACATGTATTATGTTTCCGGTTAATACAATTCTAGCATGAATAATAAACATTTATCATGATATAAGGAAATAAATAATAACTTTATTATTGCCTCTAGGGCATATTTCCTTCAGTCTCCCACTTGCACTAGAGTCAATAATCTAGTTCACATCGCCATGTGATTTAACACCAATAGTTCACATCATCATGTGATTAACACCCATAGTTCACATCGTCATGTGACCAACACCCAAAGGGTTTACTAGATTCAGTAATCTAGTTCACATCGCTATGCGATTAACACCCAAAGAGTACTAAGGTGTGATCATGTTTTGCTTGTGAGAGAAGTTTAGTCAACGGGTCTGCCACATTCAGATCCGTATGTATTTTGCAAATTTCTATGTCAACAATGCTCTGCACAGAGCTACTCTAGCTAATTGCTCCCACTTTCAATATGTATCCAGATTGAGACTTAGAGTCATCTGGATTAGTGTCAAAACTTGCATCGACGTAACCCTTTACGATGAACCTTTTTGTCACCTCCATAATCGAGAAACATATCCTTATTCCACTAAGGATAATTTTGACCGCTGTCCAGTGATCTACTCCTAGATCACTATTGTACTACCTTGCCAAAATCAGTGTAGGGTATACAATAGATCTGGTACATAGCATGGCATACTTTATAGAACCTATGGCTGAGGCATAGGGAATGACTTTAATTCTCTTTCTATCTTCTGTCGTGGTCGGGTTTTGAGTCTTACTCAATTTCACACCTTGTAACACAGACAAGAACTCTTCCTTTGACTGTTCTATTTTGAACTACTTCAAAATCTTGTCAAGGTATGTACTCATTGAAAAAAAACTTATCAAGTGTCTTGATCTATCTCTATAGATCTTGATGTTCAATATGTCAGCAGCTTCACCGAGGTCTTTCTTTGGAAAATTCCTTTCAAACACTCCTTTATGCTTTGCAGAATAATTCTACATTATTTCCGATCAACAATATGTCATTCACATATACTTATCAGAAATGTTGTAGTGCTCCCACTCACTTTCTTGTAAATACAGGCTTCATCGCAAGTCTGTATAAAACTATATGCTTTGATCAACTTATCAAAGCGTATATTCCAACTCCGAGATGCTTGCACCAGTCCATGGATGGATCGCTGGAGCTTGCATATTTTGTTAGCACCTTTAGGATTGACAAAACCTTCTGGTTGTATCATATACAACTCTTCTTTAATAAATCTATTAAGGAATGCAGTTTTGTTTATCCATTTGCCAGATTTCATAAAATGCGGCAATTGCTAACATGATTCGGACAGACTTAAGCATAGATACGAGTGAGAAACTCTCATCGCAGTCAACACCTTGAACTTGTCGAAAACCTTTTGCGACAATTCTAGCTTTGTAGATAGTAACACTACTATCAGCGTCCGTCTTCCTCTTGAAGATCCATTTATTCTCAATTGCTTGCCGATCATCGGGCAAGTCAACCAAAGTCCATACTTTGTTCTCATACATGGATCCCATCTCAGATTTCATGGCCTCAAGCCATTTTGCGGAATCTGGGCTCACCATCGCTTCTTCATAGTTCGTAGGTTCATCATGGTCAAGTAGCATGACCTCCAGAACAGGATTACCGTACCACTCTGGTGCGGATCTCACTCTAGTTTACCTACGAGATTCGTTAGTAACTTGATCTGAAGTTTCATGATCAATATCATTAGCTTCCTCACTAATTGGTGTAGGTGTCACAGAAACTGGTTTCTGTCTTGTACTACTTTCCAATAAGGGAGTAGGTATAGTTACCTCGTCAAGTTCTACTTTCCTCCCACTCACTTCTTTCGAGAGAAACTCCTTCTCCAGAAAGTTTCCGAATTTAGCAACAAAAGTCTTGCCTTCGGATCTGTGATAGAAGGTGTATCCAATAGTTTCCTTTGGATATCCTATTAAGACACATTTCTCCGATTTGGGTTCGAGCTTATCAGGTTGAAGCTTTTTCACATAAGCATCGCAGCCCCAAACTTTCAGAAACGCCAACTTTGGTTTCTTGCTAAACCACAGTTCATATAGTGTCGTCTCAACGGATTTAGATGGTGCCCTATTTAACGTGAATGCAGCTGTCTCTAATGCATAACCCCAAAACGATAGTGGTAGATCGGTAAGAGACATCATAGATTGCACTATATCCAATAAAGTACGGTTATGACGTTCGGACACACCATTATGTTGTGGTGTTCCATGTGGCATGAGTTTGTGAAACTATTCCACATTGTTTTAATTGAAGACCAAACTCGTAACTCAAATATTTGTCTCCGCGATCAGATCGTAGAAACTTTATTTTCTTGTCACGATGATTTTCCACTTCACTCTGAAATTCTTTAAACTTTTCAAATGTTTCAGACTTATGTTTCATCAAGTAGATATACCCATATCTGCTCAAATCATCTGTAAAGTTCAGAAAATAACGATACTTGCTGTGAGCCTTAACACTCATCGGACCGCATACATCAGTATGTATTATTTCCAATAAGTCAGTTGCTCACTCCGGAGAACGGAGTCTTAGTCATCTTGCCCATGAGGCATGGTTCGCAAGCATCAAGTGATTCATAATCAAGTGATTCCAAAATCCCATCAGCATGGAGTTTCTTCATGCGCTTTACACCAATATGACCTAAACGGCAGTGCTACAAATAAGTTGCACTATCATTATTAACTTTGAATCTTTTGGTTTCAATATTATGATTATGTGTATCACTACGATCGAGATCCAACGAACTATTTTCATTGGGTGTGTAACCATATAAGGTTTTATTCATGTAAACAGAACAACAATTTATTCTCTTACTTAAATGAATAACCGTATTACAATAAACATGATCAAATCATATTCATGCTTAATGCAAACACCAAATAATACTTATTCAGTTTCAACACTAATCCCGAAAGTATAGGGAGTGTGCGATGATGATCATATCAATCTTGGAACCACTTCCAACACACATCATCACTTCACCCTTAACTAGTCTCTGTTTATTCTACAACTCCCGTTTTGAGTTACTAATCTTAGCAACTGAACTAGTATCAAATACTGAGGGGTTGCTATAAACACTAGTAAAGTACACATCAATAACATGTATATCAAATATACTTATGTTCACTTTGCCATCCTTCTTATCAGCCAATCACTTGGGGTAGTTCCGCTTCCAGTGACCAGTCCCTTTGCAGTAGAAACACTTAGTCTCAGGCTTAGGACCAGACTTGGGCTTCTTCTCTTGAGCAGCAACTTGCTTGATATTCTTCTTGAAGTTCCCCTTCTTCCCTTTGCCCTTTTCTTGAAACTAGTGGTCTTGTCTACCATCAACACTTGATGTTTTTCTCGATTTCTACCTTCGTCAATTTCCGCATTACGAAGAGCTTGGGAATCGTTTCCGTTATCCCTTGCATGTCATAGTTCATCACGAAGTTCTACTAACTTGGTGATGGTGACTAGAGAATTCTGTCAATCACTATGTTATCTGGAAGATTAACTCCCACTTGATTCAAGCGATTGTAGTACTCAGACAATCTGGGCACATGCTCACTAGTTGAGCGATTCTCCTCCATCTTTTAGCTATAGAACTTGTTGGAGACTTCATATCTCTCAACTCGGGTATTTGCTTGAAATATTAACTTCAACTCCTGGAACATCTCATATGCTCCATGACGTTCAAAACGTCTTTGAAGTCCCGATTCTAAGCCATTAAGCATGGTGCACTAAACTATCAAGCAGTCATCATATTGAGCTAGCCAAACGTTCATAACGTCTGCATATGCTCCTGCAATAGGTCCGTCACCTAGCGGTGCATCAAGGACATAGTTCTTCTGTGCAGTAATGAGGATAAACCTCAGATCACGGATCCAATACGCATCATTGCTACTAACATCTTTCAACACAATTTTCTCTAGGAACATATCAAAATAAACACAGGGAAGCAACAACGCGAGCTATTGATCTACAGCATAATTTGCAAAATACTACTAGGACTAGACTAAGTTCATGATAAATTTAAGTTCAATTAATCATATTACTTAAGAACTCCCACTTAGATAGACATCCCTCTAATCCTCTAAGTGATCACGTGATCCAAATCAACTAAACCATAACCGATCATCAATGGAGTAGTTTCATTGGTGAACATCACTATGTTGATCATATCTACTATATGATTCACGCTCGACCTTTCGGTCTCCGTGTTCCGAGGCCATATCTATATATGCTTGGCTCGTCGAGTATAACCTGAGTATTCCGCGTGTGCAACTGTTTTGCACCTGTTGTATTTCAACGTAGAGCCTATCACACCCGATCATCACGTGGTGTCTCAGCACGAAGAACTTTCGCAACGGTGCATACTCAGGGAGAACACTTCTTGATAATTAGTGAGGGATCATCTTAAAATGCTACCGTCAATCAAAGCAAGATAAGATGCATAAAAGATAAACATCACATGCAATCAATATAAGTGATATGATATGGCCATCATCATCTTGTGCTTGTGATCTCCATCTTCATCTTCGAAGCACCGTCATGATCACCATCGTCACCGGCGCGACACCTTGATCACCATCGTAGCATCGTTGTCGTCTCGCCAATCTTATGCTTCCACGACTATCTCTACCGCTTAGTGATAAAGTAAAGCATTACAGCGCGATTGCATTGCATATAATAAAGAGACAACCATATGGCTCCTGCCAGTTGCCGATAACTCGGTTACAAAACATGATCATCTCATACAATAAAATTTAGTATCATGTTTTGACCATATCACATCACAACATGCCCTGCAAAAACAAGTTAGACGTCCTCTACTTTGTTGTTGTAAGTTTTACGTGGCTGCTACGGGCTTAAGCAAGAACCAATCTTACCTACGCATCAAAACCACAACGATAGTTGTCAAGTTGGTGCTGTTTTAACCTTCACAAGGACCGGGCGTAGCCACACTCGGTTCAACTAAAGTTGGAGAAACTGTCACCCGCAAGCCACCTATGTGCAAAGCACGTCGGGAGAACCGGTCTCGCGTAAGCGTACGCGTAATGTCGGTCCGGGCCGCTTCGTCCAACAATACCGCCGAACCAAAGTATGACATGCTAGTAAGCAGTATGACTTATATCGCCCACAACTCACTTGTGTTCTACTCGTGCATATAACATCAACATATAAAACCTAGGCTCTGATACCACTGTTGGGGAACATAGTAATTTCAAAATTTTCCTATACACACGCAAGATCATGGTGATGCATAGCAACGAGAGGGGAGAGTGTGATCTACGTACCCTTGTAGACCGACAGCGGAAGCGTTGTGACAACGCGGTTGATGTAGTCGTACGTCTTCACGATCCGACCGATCCAAGCACCGTTACTCCGGCACCTCCGAGTTCTTGGCACACGTTCAACTCGATGACGATCCCCGGGCTCCGATCCAGCAAAGCGTCGGGGAGGAGTTCCGTCAGCACGACGGCGTGGTGACGATCTTGATGTTCTACCGTCGCAGGGCTTCGCCTAAGCACCGCTACAATATGACCGAGGTGGAATATGGTGGAGGGGGCACCGCACACGGCTAAGGAACGATCACGAAGATCAACTTGTGTTCATGGGGTGCCCCTTGCCTCGGTATATAAAGGATGGAGGAGGAGGAGGCCGGCCAAGGCAATTGGTGCGGCCAGGATGTGGAGTCCTACTAGGACTCCAAGTCCTAGTAGGAGTCCACCAAGAGGGGAGGAAGGGAGAAGGAAGTGGAGGAGAAGGAAAGGTGGCCGGCCCCTTTTTCCCTAGTCCAATTCGGACCAGAGGGGAGGGGGCGCAGCAGCCCCTTGGCCCTTTCTCCTCTTTCCACTAAAGCCCATCAAGGCCCATTGCTTCTCCCGTAACTACCCGGTACTCCAAAAAATACCTGAATCACTCGGAACCTTTCCGATGTCCGAATATAGTCGTCCAATATATCGATCTTTACGTCTCGACCATTTCGAGACTCCTCGTCATGTCCCCGATCTCATCCGGGACTCCGAACTCCTTCGGTACATCAAAACTCATAAACTCATAATATAACTGTCATCGAAACCTTAAGCGTGCAGACCCTACGGTTCGAGAACAATGTAGACATGACCGAGACACGTCTCCGGTCAATAACCAATAGCAGGACCTGGATGCCCATATTGGCTCCTACATATTCTACGAAGATCTTTATCGGTCAGACCGCATGACAACATACGTTATTCCCTTTGTCATCGGTATGTTACTTGCCCGAGATTCGATCGTCGGTATCCAATACCTAGTTCAATCTCGTTACCGGCAAGTCTCTTTACTCGTTCCGTAATACATCATCTCGCAACTAACTCATTAGTTGCAATGCTTGCAAGGCTTATGTGATGTGCATTACCGAGAGGGCCCAGAGATACCTCTCCGACAATCGGAGTGACAAATCCTAATCTTGAAATACGCCAACCCAACATGTACCTTTGGAGACACCTGTAGAGCACCTTTATAATCACCCAGTTACGTTGTGACATTTGGTAGCACACAAAGTGTTCCTCCGGCAAACGGGAGTTGCATAATCTCATAGTCATAGGAACATGTATAAGTCATGAAGAAAGTAATAGCAACATACTAAACGATCGGGTGCTAAGCTAATGGAATGGGTCATGTCAATCAGATCATTCACCTAATGATGTGATCCCGTTAATCAAATAACAACTCTTTGTCCATGGTTAGGAAACATAACCATCTTTGATTAACGATCTAGTCAAGTAGAGGCATACTAGTGACACTCTGTTTGTCTATGTATTCACACATGTATTATGTTTCCGGTTAATACAATTCTAGCATGAATAATAAACATTTATCATGATATAAGGAAATAAATAATAACTTTATTATTGCCTCTAGGGCATATTTCCTTCATCTTGAACCCACGTCCACAAGGTTGAGAGCTTTGTGCTTTACCAACTGAGCAATGGATCCTTCAATAATAGATGAAAATTTGTGTACCTTGAATTGTTGATAGGAGCAATTGGTAGCCCCCAAGGGCTGGATCATTACGATGTGATGAGTCGGGTCTTCAATAAGTGAGCAAACAATGACTTTGCATTAGCCCCCAAGTGTCATGGTGCATGCTTGCAGCGACGTGAGACTTGTGTATTTTATGTAATCCCAACTTGAATAGTGTAGCCCCCAAGTGCCGGGTCATAAGCCCGTAGCGACTTGGGACTATTCCTTCCATTGTATAATAAATCATATCCATTGATAAAATAAGACGAGGATTGCGCTAAAGCGACTTTGAAAACCTCAGTCATAATATTGGTTATTGATAACCATAATAAAAAATCCAGCTGTGTTGGCTATTAAAGATTTGAATAAGTGTAACCTGGTTTGAAAACCGATTCCTGCCATATCAGCCGGTATATCCATTCACATATGATACATGCTATGATGATGTAACGATGATATATGATGTAATATATGATGATGTATCTGTATGATCAAGAGGGTTTAAGCTATGGTTCGGATACGACCAGAGCCCCCATGTAGTCATAATTATGGCATTGCGCCGATCAAGAGGTGTAGCTATGGTTCGAATACGACCAAGCCCCCAAGTGATTTCCCTGTTGCCCTTATGCTGATCAAGAGGTGTAACTATGGTTCGAACCCATAGCCCCCAAGTGATTTCCCTGGTGGCCTTATGCCTATCAAGAGGTGTAGCTATGGTTCGGATACGACCAAGCCCCCAAGTGATTTCTCTGGTGCCCTTATGCTGATCAAGAGGGTATAAGCTATGGTTCGGATACGACCAGAGCCCCCAAGTGATTTCCCTGGTGGCTTTAAGCCTATCAAGAGGCGTGACTATGGTTCGAACATAGCCCCCAAGTGATATTGTGAGTTGTGCTCAAGGGATACCAATGTTTGAGCTGTGCTGTGCAGAAGACTCCCTTTGGCCCCTTATGATAATATTGGCTTGATAGACGGATTACCGAAATAACCAGTGCTGTGTTCTTATGATAATATTGGCTTGATAGCCGGATCAAGAGGTGTAGCTATGGTTCAAATACGACCAAGCCCCCAAATGATACTGTGAGCTGTGCTCAAGGGGTACCTATGTTTGAGCTGTGCTTTTGCAACAGACTCTCTTTGGTCCCTTTAATTTTTCCTGAGAGCTCAAGCTTGCGAGAAATTATGCTTTTTGAACCGGAAATTCTTAAACCGGACACTGAGAGCTTCAAAGCTTTGCAAGCGATAGTTTCCTCTTAAACCGAATTCGAACCAGATACTAAGGGCTTCAGCGCTGTGTGGGAGACGGGATTCCCCTTAAACCGGACTATAAACCGGAAGCATCATTATGAGCCGGAATATTTCTGACGGCCTTTAAATTTTCATCAATATAACAGTAGCCTCTCGGACTGGGTTTCCCTTCAACACCCTGGGGCACTTGAATTTGCTGAAACTGGCAAGACTTGCTGCGTCATATCATCGTAGCCCCCGAGTTTTAAGATGACTCAAGGAGTTGTCCTGAGATTCTCCGTACTTGACCAAAGCAGAAGGTATATATCATCGGTGTTAATAACGCGATGTAAATCCATAGAAGATTGAGGTGACTGCGGCCGGTTATAAATGATCCCGTATGAGCCGTGTCAGCAACTCGGCCAATGGTTCCTTCCAACTGGCTATTTGAAGTTGACCAAACTGTAGTGGCAGCGATTTGTGCGCATGTCCATTGAACCATCCAGCGCAGACGGCGGCTGATGATAGCTTGCCTCCAATTTGCTGAAAGAAAACCGAGCTACCCAAACTGTGACTTACTCATACGCAATAAATAGCTCTTGCAGACAGGTGCGGCCCGGTGTGTTGTTGTAGACCAAACCGCAAGGGCGGCGGCGCAAGCACTTTCATTGAGCACGGCAGCACGGATAGATGTTAGTGCAACATGACGATGATATGCACTCCATATCCGCGATATAACTCCACTTCGACGGTGAATAATTGTTCTGATGTATTTGGATGATAGATGATTTTGTCGTCTCTGATTATACTGCTTTGACGAGTACTCTACGTGGTCTTCTCTTGTCTTAACGTGATGGTAAACCGGCCATAGCATTGTACTACTCCAAGAATATGCATGTACTCTGCTTGCACCTTTGGCAACCAATTGAATTTCAACGAAAGCAATTTTCCATCAGACCCTGGGAGTTATGCCATGCAACAGTACTAGCAATTGTCCACGGGGCCAGGCAAACCACTGCATGGCCGGTGACTAGCAATTGTCCATGACTTCCAACGAAAACAAAAACATCTAGTAGCATGATGGATTGTCTGACCACGTGGTAGCTTCAGTCTTCCTGGTGTATATTTCTTGTATGAATTTGCCAAGGCTGATCTGATCTGGTCGCTCCCCTTGTAGCAGTTTCCGCCAATAGAAAATTTGTAGATCAACTTTTTCCAACCCGTGGCAGAGTACTAATTTGCAGTAGTATGATTCTTACTATTGTCTCTCGTTCGAACAGAGGACACCACAGCTGGTCTGATCCCTTGCATGTGCGTGTACCTAACTCGATCGTCTGGAGGAAAACAAGGCTTACGGCGACTTGACCATAGTCGGCTTAGTGTAGTGGCGAGAGAAAATTGCAAAGAATGCACGGCTTCGAGCTCCGGGTTACTGGAGAACGAGGCACGGCAGCATCCGGCCGCAGTGTCAATTTAAGGCCAAAGCCAGCTAAAGCGTAGGCGGCGGTTGACCGGCGAACGGGACAGCACAAGCGCAGCTGGAAGCGGCTCTGCGCTGCTGTTGTTGAAACGGAGGCTGGCCAGCGGCTCCCGGAGCGGAGCAGCTCAAGGAGAGGTGAGCGACGACAGCTCACGGGTCCGGCGCCTCCGAGTGGCGAATCGGGTCAAAGTAATCCTGACGCAGCAAGCTGGAGTCAACCGGCGAAGATGAACCGGACCAGAAACCAGGGCGGTTGACAGAGCTGGAGGGGCGCCGATGGCTCAGTGGCGTGGCGGCGGTTTGAGGCGAGTGTGGCGGCCCGCTTTGAAACGAGTGGTGGCTCCAGGCAGCGACTCTGCGGCAGATAGGAAGGCGGAGGCCAGTGGACCGGCTCGAGTTATGCCAGCGGAAGTGAACCGGCGAGGTGAGATGAGGGGAGCCGCGCGGACGGGTGCTTGTTGAGACGACGGCGAAGGCGGTTGTGGCTGAGGCCGGCCGGTTTAGCTCAGGTGATTTGATAGCTTAGAAGGAGGTCAGCGGCAGTCGATTCAGCGACTCATTCCGGCGGCCCGGCCCTCAGGTGGAGGCGGCTTGTGGCTCGGAACGGCGCATGGCCATGGCGACTTTGGAGGCAACCGGCGGCAGCTCAGGCAGGGTAGAACCGGCGTCGGCCGCGGGCAGAGGTGACATGGCGGGGCGGCAGCTGAAGCGGGACGGAACAGCAGGTGTTAGGCAGAGGTGACCCGGCGAAGACGGCGAAGCAAGGCCCGGCAGCGGCTCGACCAGGGCGGTGGTCTGTGAGGCGATATAACGACGGCGCGAGGCCGCGACGGTGGCGGCGGTTTGACGCGCTAGTCAAGCCATGGTGGCCATGCTGCGGGGGTGACTCGAGGCGATTTGAAGACAGGACCACTCTGCGAGGAGAAAATGAGGCCAGTGGCTTTGCAGGCTCGGCGGCCCAGGTGTGAGGTCAGCAAGGGCGGTTTATAGCAGAGGCGACTTGCGGCGTGGCGAAACTGAGGCCGGCTCGGATGCAGTGGCTTGCAGTAGAGGAATCAGACCGTCGAGGCGACTCAGCGCAGAACAGCTCGGAGCAGAGGGCGTTCATACAGCACAGAAGAATGTGGTGGAACGACAGCAACAGGGAGAGGTGACACCGGCTTCGAGGCGAGCAACGAATCGGCAAGGCGGGCTGCAACCATGGCGGCGAGTTGGAGAGGCACCGGCACGGCGGGGCCACGGCAGAGCAGCGGTCGGAAGCACGTTCGGCGGTGGCCACTCCAAGACGAAGACGGAGGGAGACAGAGATTATATCTACTTCCATCGTTGACTCTTTTTTTTGTACGTAAGCATACGTCTTTGTCCTTCCCATGTAGGAGTAAGTAGCAGCATTAGCTTTTGATTCTTGCATATACGCTGGTGTTTGGTCCCTCAAGTGGGTAATGGGGCTGTAGCTTTAGAGATGTGATAATGCTACTGTTGCCAGATCAGTCGGATGGATTCAAACGCGTGTGTGCGGAGATGACTTGCTTCATACGAGGACCAGGTTGCTAAACCACCTGGTCGGCAAAGGCGGAGCGATTTTGACGAGCCCGCGGTGGTAACTCGGATTCGGCGAGACGGTTCAACCCCGGCCGGTTTGACTCCTCGTCCGGGTCGTATTTGTCTTCGGTGAAAAACTTAAACCGCCATGACTCGAAGTGGCTTTCCTTCCTGGCACTTGACGTCTCGGTGGAATCTGCGATTGGACTGATCGCCAGATACGGCGCACAGCAAGCCGTCGAAAATTCTCTCAAACTTTTGCCGATCTCGGCGGATCATATAACGCGACGGCGGCACACCCAGATAATCCTAAAAACAGTCGTAACCTTATCCCTGTAGTTGCAGAACACTTCATCAATAACTGATGAACTTATAGCTGATGTGAATTTTCCATGCCGTTTTGAGCCGGAAAAATTGCAAACTTCACGATCCCTGGGTAGATCCCTCTAAGAACTCATCACCACCGTGCGCAGGCTCCACGGTGGGCGCCAACTATTGTGGAGTTGTCACGGCAGATGTCCTAGTGTGAGGACTTAGTCGTGAGGCCAACGCATCTATGTGGTAGCTTGAGAGGGGTTGAGTGGAATCGAGAGACGCAATGCAAGACAAAGGTTTAGACAGCTTCAGGCCCCGGGAAATATCATCCGGTACCAACCCTACATGCTATTTGAGGCTATCTCTCATTATGATCATGAGGAAGTCGCCGTAAACCGGCTCTCCCAGTTAACCCTAACCCTTTAAGATTGTTTCTTCTTCCTTGTCCCTCTTTGGGGAGCCCTGCCCCTCCTTATATATGTTGAAGGGGCGGGTTACATGTAGAGTCCAACTCAGACTTAAGACTTAACTATTATGACTTCACTTCATGGGCTTCATAACATCTCGGGCTTCATAACTCCTAGCAACCCAGTTACCACTACCTATCGGGAGTTAACTGGTGCCAGTTTAAGATTGTCTGCCGGGAGTTAACTTCTGCCGGTTTAAGATGGTCTAGCGGTTTAAGAATATCTGCTAAGTTATCATCTGACTTAACCCCTGTCTTAACTGTCAACCGGTTTAACAACCGGCCGGTTTACCGTCTGGGTTAACTACCTATTTTACCTGTCGGTCTTAACTGTCAGCCGGTTTAACAACCTGCCGGTTTACCGCTGACTTAACACCAACCGGTTTACCACCTGCCTTAACACCTGCCGGTTTACCACCTTCTTTAGCACCCTCCGATTTACTAAGTCTCAGGTGGGTTATAACTCCGGCCGGATCATACCGCGGGGTATATCCCCGACAGCCGGGGTCTGAATAGTTCTTCTCTCTTTCTTCTCTTTTTTTTACTCGCCCCGGGCGGACCGGCTGAGTGGGGGCACGCCAAGTGCACCCGCTGGGTGTAGTCCCCGAGACCGCGGTCGACTGCGGGCAGTCGGCTGGGGTCTGAGTAAACTTTTAAGTTTTATTCACTCGGAAGTAAATAATCTTTGATCTTGTCGATTGACATGTCTTTTACCTTCTGCAGAAATCTTGTACTCTCATTTCTAAGTTCGCCGAATTTGAGGAGAAGCAAAGGCAACTCAACCTTGACTTGGAGCTGGCCCAACAAAAATTGAAGAAAGCTCAAGATGAAGCTGCTCACGTCGATCGTCCTTTAAAATATTTCTTGGTATGGAAGGTAACTGCCTGTCGACTGCTCACGTCGATCGTCCTTTAAAATATTTCTTCGATCTCTTGTTTGACCCGATTGCTTATTTTGCAGAGAAAATGAGGTTGGCTCTGGAGAAGAAGGACTTGGACCTTGCAGCTACGCAGAAGGAGGCTCAAGATAAGACTACCCTTGTAGACCAGAAGCTGGCTTCGGTCGGAGTGCTGGAAGAAGAAGTAAGCAAGCTGAAGTCCTCTCTCACTGAATCCAACCGAGAGGTAACTCGTCTGAAGAAGGATAAGATGGCTCTGATTGAGAAGCTAGAATCCACGGCTCGTAAGAGAAATGACGTGGAAGCTTATCTGAGAAGTCTTGTCAAGAAGCTCTTTTTTATGTTGGAAGGTACTCTTCTTAATCCGACTACTTTACTGCTTGCAAGTTAGTCCAGTCCAGTCGACTCACTAACTCCTTGACTACAGAATTCTGCCAAAACTTTGACGAGAAGACTGGACGGATCGAGACGGGTTTGGACCCTATTGCTTCTCCAGTCGGCGACGAGGCTGCCATGAATGTGCTTCGACTGGAATCTCGTGTCGCCAGTGTGACAAGTTACCTCGCTCGTCTGAAGGTGGCAGTTTCACGGATCGACTCATCACTCTGGCCAAGGGTGACACTTCAAAATGACCTCGAGTCTATGATGGCTCGCCTCAACGAGGTCCCTGGTCGAGTGCAAGAATGGAAGAAGTACTCTGCCCGGTGTGGTGCTGACGTGGCATTGTCCTTGGTAAGAGTCCACTGCAAGGAAGCCCGCAAAGATAAGCTGGCGGCGATCAAGGTCGCCAACACCAAAAGACACGATTTCCAGTCCTTCATGGAGACTTTCATAGCCGCCGCCACTCGGATTGCAGATGGAATCGACTTGGACGAATTCGTTGAACCTGCCAGCCCTCCTCCCGCCGAATGAACAAACTTTGAGATTTAAACTTGCCTTAAATTTGCCTCGGGATGCCGACTGGTTGCTGTAACCATTAAACTCCTTCAGGCTTGGTGCTCGAATACTTTTGATCCATCGTCTGGAATTTTTAGGATCTGTCTGAACTTGGTTTATTTCTGAATATGCTTGTATTTGCCTTCGAGTGGGATTTGCTCTTTACTCTGAATAATCTCTCGACCTGCATCTCGTTGTCCTCGCGGACAGGGGTTGAGCGTACGTTGTATTTGTGGCGCAGCTCCAAAGGAGAAGGTTGCAGTCGACCTGCACCTTGTCGTCCTTGCGGATGGGGATGGGGCGCACATTGTATTTGTGGCGCAGCTCCTAAGGAGAAGGTTGTAGTCGACCTGCACCTCGTCGTCCTTGCAGATGGGGATGGAGCGTACGTTGTATTTGTGGCGCGGCCCCAAAGGAAAAGGTTGCAGTCGACCTGCACCTCATCGTCCTTGCGGATGGTGATGGAGCGTACATTGTATTTGTGGCGTAGCTCGGAGTAGAAGGTCGCGGTCGACCTGCACCTCATCGTCCTTGCGGATAGGGATGGAGTGTACGTTGTACTTGTGGCGCAGCTCCTAAGGGGAAGGTTGCAGCCGACCTGTACCTCGTCGTCCTTGCAGATAGGGACATATTTTAAACCTTAGGCGAATACTGGACTTCAGCGAAGCCTCCAAGTGGGAGGGTTGATCACCACTCGGTAGGATTTTTTTTAAACTTAGGCGAGTACTGGACTGCAGCTAAGCCTCCGAGTGGGAGGGTTGCTCACCACTCGGTAGGATTTTTTAAACTTAGGCGAGTACTGGACTGCAGCTAAGCCCCCGAGTGGGAGGGTTGCTCACCACTCGGTAGGATTTTTTAAACTTAGGCGAGTACTGGACTGCAGCTAAGCCCCTGAGTGGGAGGGTTGCTCACCACTCGGTAGGATTTTTTAAACTTAGGCGAGTACTGGACTGCAGCTAAGCCCCCGAGTGGGAGGGTTGCTCACCACTTGGTAGGGTTTTTTAAACTTAGGCGAGTACTGGACTGCAGCTAAGCCCCCGAATGGGAGGGTTGCTCACCACTCAGTAGGATTTTTTAAACTTAGGCGAGTACTGGACTGCAGCTAAGCCCTCAAGTGGGAGGGTTGCTCACCACTCGATAGGATTTTACAAACTTAGGCGAGTACTGGACTGCAGCTAAGCCCCCGAGTGGGAGGGTTGCTCACCACTCGGTAGGATTTTTTAAACTTAGGCGAGTACTGGACCGCAGGTAAGCCCCCGAGTGGGAGGCTTGCTCACCTCTCGGTAGGATTTTTTAAACTTAGGCGAGTACTGGACTACAGCTAAGCCCCCGAGTGGGAGGGTTGCTCATCACTCGGTAGGATTTTTTAAACTTAGGCGAGTACTGGACTACAGCTAAGCCCCCGAGTGGGAGGGTTGCTCACCACTCGGTAGGATTTTTTAAACTTAGGCAAGTACTGGACTGCAGCTAAGCCCCCGAGTGGGAGGGTTGCTCACCACTCGGTAGGATTTTTTAAACTTGGGCGAGTACTGGACTGCAGCTAAGCCCCCGAGTGGGAGGGTTGCTCACCACTCGGTAGGATTTTACAAACTTAGGCGAGTACTGGACTGCAGCTAAGCCCCCGAGTGGGAGGCTTGCTCACCATTTAGTAGGATTTTACAAACTTAGGCGAGTACTGGACTGCAGCTAAGCCACCGAGTGAGAGGCTTGCTCACCACTCGGTAGGATTTTACGAACTTACGCGAAACGGATTCGCAACTAAGCCCCCGAGTGAGAGGCTTGCTCACCACTCGGTAGGATTTTACAAACTTAGGCGAGTACTAGACTGCAGCTAAGCCCCCGAGTGAGAGGCTTGCTCACCACTCGGTAGGATTTTTTAAACTTAGGCGAAACGGATTCGCAGCTAAGCCCCCGAGTGAGGGGCTTGCTCACCACTCGGTAGGATTTTCCTTTGAACTTAGGCGAAACAGATTCACAGCTAAGTCACCCACTGGGGGATTTCAGACACAAATAAAAGCAACAACAATCGTTCAAGAGGACTGTAAAGCTCTTGTCTTTGATAAACAAATTACAAAGGTATTTCTTATTACATTTTATTCGAACGAGTACTTAAGTATAAAAGGGGTGGAGCAGCTCCGCATTCCAAGCCCGTGGCTCGTCCTTCTTATGCTCGACAGTGTAAAGGTGGTATGCTCCATTGTGGAGCACTCTGGTGACAATGAAGGGACCTTCCCAAGCCAGGGCGAGCTTGTGTGGTTTCTGCTGATCCACTCGAAGAACCAAGTCACCCTCTTGAAAGGCTCGACCCTTCACGTGTCTAGCATGGAATCGACGCAAGTCTTGCTGATAAATGGTCGACCGGATCAAGGCCATCTCTCTTTCCTCCTCTAGGAGGTCGACTGCGTCTTGCCGAGCTTGTTCTGCTTCATCTTCAGAGAAGAGCTCAACTCGTGGTGCATTATGAAGCAAGTCACTCGGTAGAACAGCTTCAGCCCCATAGACCAAGAAGAATGGAGTTCGGCCAGTCGACCGATTAGGAGTTGTCCTCAATCCCCAAAGAACTGATGGAAGTTCATCAACCCAGGCGCCCGCTACGTGCTTGAGATCTCGCATCAGTCGGGGTTTCAGTCCTTTGAGAATCAAGCCATTTGCTCTTTCTGCTTGTCCATTCGACTGGGGATGGGCGAGTGAAGCATAGTCGACTTGTGTGCCTTGTGAGGCGCAGAAGGTTCTGAACTCATCAGAATCGAAGTTCGATCCGTTGTCAGTGATGATGCTGTGCGGAACCCCATATCTGAATGTCAACTCTCTGATGAAGCTGACAGCAGTACTAGCTTCAAGATTCTTAATAGGCTTGGCTTTGATCCATTTGGTAAACTTGTCGACTACAACAAGCACATGAGTGAAGCCACTCCTACCAGTCCTCAGTGGACCAACCATGTCCAATCCCCAAATAGAAAAGGGCCAGACGAGTGGAATGGTATTCAGGGCTGATGCAGGTTTGTGCGACATATTGAAGTAGAACTGGCAGCCTTCACATCTGTCGACTATATTTTTCGCCATTTCATTTGCTCGTAGCCAATAAAATCCAGCTCGGTATTCTTTAGCCACAATGGTCCGAGAGGACGCATGGTGACCACAGGTCCCCGAATGGATGTCGTGGAGGATCACTCGACCTTCTTCTGGCGTTATGCATTTCTGGCTGACCCCAGTTGCACTTTCTCTAAACAATTATCCTCTTATTACAGTAAAGGCCTTGGATCGACGGACAATCTGTCGAGCCTCTTCTTCATCCTCTGGGAGCTCTTTCCTAAGGATATATGCAATGCATGGCACGGTCCAATCGGGAGTGATGACCAACACCTCCATGATCAAGTCGACCATGGTTGGGACCTCGACTTCAGTCGGATCTGTGGCACTCTTAGGCTGCGGGGGCTCTTCAGCGAAGGGATCTTCTTGAACTGAAGGTGCGTGAATATGCTCCAGGAACACATTATTGGGAATAGCTTCTCTCTTGGAGCCTATCTTTGCTAAATCATATGCTACTTGATTTTTCAGTCGGGGTACATGATGGAGCTCTAACCCCTCAAACTTCTTTTCCAACTTCCTCACCGCGTTGCAGTAACTAGTCATGGCTGGGCTTCTGACGTCCCACTCCTTCATCACTTGATTGACTACCAAATCTGAGTCGCCATAGACCATGAGGTGACGGACGCCGAGTGAGATGGCCATACGCAACCCATACAAGAGTGCTTCATGTTCTGCTTCGTTATTGGAGGAATCAAAGTAAATCTGGAGAACATATCTAAGCTTGTCTCCTCGGGGGGATACCAGTACCACCCCAGCACCAGAACCATTCAGCATCTTGGAACCATCAAAGAACATGGTCCAGTGCTTCGAGTGAACTTGAGTCGGCAGTTGTTGTTCAATCCACTCGGCGAGGAAATCCGCTATTGCTTGGGACTTGATAGCTTTCTTTGCCTCGAACTTGATATCTAAGGGAAGGAGTTCAATCGCCCACTTTGCCACTCGACCAGTTGCATCTCTGTTGTTCAGAATCTCTGATAATGGAGCGTCGCTGACGACTGTAATGGAGTGATCAGAGAAGTAATGTGCAACCTTCTTCATGGTCATATAAATCCCATAAAAAAGCTTCTGATAATGTGGATATCTTTGCTTTGATGGAGTCAAAACTTCAGAGACATAGTATACTGGGCGCTGAACTTTGTAGGCTTTTCCTTCTTCTTCCCGCTCGACCGTAAGTACAGTACTGACGACTTGTCCAGTCGCTGCAATGTAAAGCAGTAAAGGCTCTTTGCTGATTGGAGCAGCAAGCACCGGCTGGGTGGAAAGCAGGGCTTTAAGCTCTGCAAATGCTGCATCAGCTTCAGGAGTCCATTCGAACTTATCTGACTTCTTCATCAGTCGGTAAGAGGCAGTGCCTTTTCACCGAGGCGAGAAATGAATCGACTTAGGGCGGCCAAACAACCAGTAAGCTTCTGGACATCATGGACACGCACAGGGCATTTCATCCGGAGTATGGCACCCACTTTCTTTGGGTTAGCATCGATCCCTCGTTCGGAAACGAGAACACCGAGTAATTTTCCGCCTGGAACTCCAAACGTGCACTTTGATGGATTAAGCTTAATATCATACCTTCTGAGGTTGGCAAAGGTTTCAGCAAGGTCAACCAGTAGGTCAGAACCTTTACGTGACTTGACCACAGTGTCATCCATGTATGCTTCCACATTCCGACCGATCTGAGTGAGCAAGCACTTCTGAATCATCCGCATGAATGTGGCTCCAGCGTTCTTAAAACCGAATGCAATAGTGACATAACAGAAGCACCCAAATGGGGTGATGAAAGCTGTTTTTATCTCATCGGGTCCATACAGACGAATCTAATGATACCCGGAATAAGCGTCCAAAAAGGACAAACGCTCACACCCCGCAGTCGAGTCGACTATTTGGTCGATGCGAGGGAGAGGAAAGTGATCTTTCGGGCAGGCCTGATTGATATGTTTGAAGTCGATACACATGCTAAGTGAGTCGTCCTTCTTTGGGACCATGACAACATTAGCTAACCACTCGGAGTGGTAAATCTCTCGGATAAACTCAGCTGCCAGAAGTCGAGCCACTTCTTCATCGATAACCTTCCTCTTTTGTACGGCGGACCATCGAAGATGTTCTTTGACTGGTTTCACCTTTGGGTCGACTCGTAAACGATGCTCAGCCAGTCCCCTGGGAACACCTGGCATGTCAGAAGGTTTCCATGCAAAGATGTCCCAGTTCTCATGGAGGAACTGGATGAGCGCTTCTTCCTATTTGGAGTCGAGTGTTGTTGAAATGAGAGTCGGAGCAGCATTGGGATCCGTTGGATGAATATGAATCGACTTCGTTTTACCACACGACTGGAAAGCTGAATCTGTGGCAGGCTTCTTAGCTCACAACAAATCACTCGGATCTGCATTTTTTTGATACTCCTGCAACTCCACTACTGCCATCTGTGCATCGGCGATCTTTGAGCCCTTCTAGAAGCACTCTTCTGCCTTCTTTCGACTGTCAGTGATAGTGATCACCCCTTTAGGACCAAGCATCTTCAATTTGAGGTACACGTAACATGGTCGAGCCATAAAACGTGCATAAGCTGGCCTGCCTAGAATAGCATGATAAGCACTCTAGAAATCCACAACTTCAAATGTCAACTTTTCTTTGCGATAATTCTTGGAATCACCGAAAACTACATCAAGGGCGATCTGACCGAGTGACGCAGCCTTCTTGCTAGGAATAACTCCATGGAAACTCATATTACTTTCACTGAGTCTGGACATTGGAATGCCCATTCCTTTCAACGTATCCGCATATAGTATATTCAGACCACTGCCACCATCCATCAGAACCTTAGTCAATCGAGTGCCTTCGACTACTGGGTCGACCACCAGCGCTTGCCTCCCAAGGGTGGCTATGTGCACTGGGTGATCGGACTGGTCGAAGGTAATGGCAGTCTGAGACCACTTCAAATAACTGGGTGTCACCGAAGCGACCATGTTCACTTCTCTGTTGATGACTTTTAGTCGACTCTTACTCTCAACATCAGCGAAAATCATCAGAGTGAAATTGACATGGGGGTAACCATCGTCGTCCTCCTCCTCATCCTCAACTTTGTCCGCTTCCTTCTCCTTTTCCTTGGGCTATTTCTCTCAGAATTGCTGGATTAGGAGTCGACACTGTCGAGTGGTATGCTTCGGGTAAATGAAATTACCCTCTTCATCTTTTTTGGTGTGAATGTGGCATGGTAAATCTAGCACATCATTTCCATCTTGATCTTTTACTTTCTTGGGGTTCCACGGCCCTCTGGGTTTCCCTTTGAACTTTCCTTGAGTCACGGCTAAGGCTTCACCAGGAGCGGCTGACTTGGCTTTGTGCTTCTGCTTCCGACTGGAGTTCCCTCCTCCAGTTTCATGGGCGACTGTTTTGTGCTTGCCACTCCGGAGTCGGTCTTCTTCTTCACCATTGGCGTACTTGGTGGCAATCTCCATCATCCGAGTCAGAGTCATATCTCCTGTCCGACCGAATTTCAGATTCAACTCCCGATACTTAACGCCTTCTTTGAAGGCACAAATTGCCTGGTGATCCGACACATTCTCCACTGTGTGGTGCAACGTGATCCATCTCTGGATATAATCTCTCAAAGTTTCATTCGGTTTCTGAACGCAAAACTGCAATTCTGTCAGCCCTGCTGGCCGTTTGCAAGTACCTTCAAATGTTCTGACAAATACTCGGGCAAGATCTTCCCAAGTATAAATACTACCAGGCGCTAACTGATTCAGACATCCGGATTATATCCTTTGGCCGGACTGTTGGACCATGAAGATACAAGATTGAAGACTTCGTCCCGTGTCCGGATGGGACTCTACTTGGCGTGGAAGGCAAGCTAGGAAATACGGATATGTATATCTCCTCCTTTGTAACGGACCTTGTGTAACCCTAGCCCCCTCCGGTGTCTATATAAACCGGAGGGTTTTATTCCGTAGGACAACAAACAACCATACCATAGGCTAGCTTCTATGGTTTAGCCTCTCCGATCTCATGGTAGATCAACTCTTGTACTACTCATATTATCAAGAATAATCAAGCAGGACGTAGGGTTTTACCTCCATCAAGAGGGCCCGAACCTAGGTAAAACATCGTGTCCCCTGCCTCCTGTTACCATCCGCCTTAGACGCACAGTTCATGACCCCCTACCCGAGATCCGCCAGTTTTGACACCGACATTGGTGCTTTCATTGAGAGTTCCTCTGTGTCGTCGCCGTAAGGAAGGATGCCTCATCTTGTTGTTAAAAACAACATTACCGCCGGGGGAGCCCTGGCTGTCGACCAAACTCTCCGGCTAGGCATTTTTGTCATGACTGCCTATTCGGCTGCTGCACCGACGATGACTTCTCGGGTCATCGAAAACAGTCTCCACGTCGGCTCGAAATTCGCTGAGCAGATGGATCCAATGGAGCTCTCTTCCCTAAACGAGCTCTTGGATCGTATCACCGCCTTGGGAGTCGCTACAAACTATGATCGGATTGGGCTTAATCCCGATCAAAGGGAGATTAACTCTCCACCGGTCACCCACCATATCGCGGTAGTGGAGGAACAATGCGGCGATTCTTCCTCTATTTTGAGGACTAACTATGTCCGGATTCCCGAGCTCTCCGAGCCGGATACCCGCTTACGGGAGGACATCACCCAAGCCCTGAACCTAGAATCAGGCAGCGGGCCAGACTTATCGGGCAGCACTCCGGAACCCGAACTTCCAAGATTGGAAACTCCTCAGCCCCTGGGTCTCAGATTGGGTAGGGGTTTGGACTCAAATCCACCCACCCACCTAGACATAAACGATCTTTCCCACATTAGGCAAGAGCCCAATGAAACAGTACATCATTATTGGGCCAGATTCCTCCTTGTGATGAACAAGGTTAAGGACTGTCGCGAGGAAGACCCAGTCTTATTTTTCTGCAATAATTGCACGGACAAGGGAATCCTCAATGCCTTAAGTCGTCATGACATATCACGCTTCGCTGACTTGGCATCCATAGTACAAAAGTATTGTGCGATGGAAAGCGCCTGGAAAACCGAAACAAAATTTTGGGATAATCCGGCTCAGAATATACACCCAGTCCGAAGTAAAAGGGTGCACTATCATAAGACACCCGAGTTAGTTACAAAGAAACAAAAACCCTCTACAGGGCATGGAACCGTATTGGAGGGATGGCTTAACGGACCCTACAAAATTCATAGTATAGCGGATACCATACCAACGCACAGCCTTAGAGCATGTTGGATACTCCGGCAGGTGGCCAAAAGTGGTGAAGATCTTCTTATCCCAAATGCCACAGAGCACCATCCCAGGGATAACAGTACGGTATTAACAGTTTTTGAAACCTTCGCATCAAATAATAGGCGCAAGCGAATGCTCCGCAGCCTCGCCGAAATCTGCCACGTAGCAGCAATGAATCCATGGAGTGACACGGCTATTACCTTCAATGCCAGTAACGAACCTAAATTCCAAACTACCCGAGCACCAGCTGCACTGGTCCTCAGTCCAATTGTGGACGGCTCTCGACTCACCAAAGTACTCATGGACGGCGGCAGTGGATTAAACCTCATCTATGAGGAAACTCTTCAAAAAATGGAAATAGACTGGAACCGCATTGAGCAAAGCAGCACAACCTTCAAAGGAATCATCCCCGGTCGGGAAGCATGCTATGCTGGGAAAATCACACTAAATGTGGTATTCGGCACGGCGGAGAACTATAGGTCCGAAGAAATTACATTCCAAGTGGCCCCGTTCAGTAGTGGATACCACGCCCTTTTAGGACGGGAGGCGTTCACGATCTTCCAAGCCATACCCCATTATGGGTACATGAAGCTCAAAATGCCCGGGCCCAATGGAATCATCACTCTCGCTAGTGATCCGGACACAGCACTCCGCGCCGAAAACAAAACAGCCGCATTGGCCCTCGAGGCATTATCCGAAGCCCTTTCGGCCGAGGAATTAACTGCGCTACGCTCCACGGTGGACAGGGATGGTGTAACACTCGACAAGAGATCCAAGTCCACCTCTTTTAAACCAGCGGATGAAATAGTCAAATTCCAAGTCCACCCAACGGACCCTACAAAAACAGCCTCCATGGAGGCACAGTTAAACCCCGCCGTGGACGCCGCACTACGAGAGTTCCTGCGCGAGAATTGGGACATACTCGCCTGGCACCCCTCAGACATGCCAGGAATCCCACGCAAGCTGGCCGAGCACAGCCTCAATATCCTAAAGGGATTCAAGCCGGTCAAGCAGGCTCTTCGGCGTTTCTCTGAACCTAAGAGACAGGCTATGGGAGAGGAACTAGCCAAGTTATTGGAGGCCGGATTCATTAGAGAAATAAAACACCCGGACTGGCTAGCAAACCTGGTGATGGTATCAAAGAAGGACAAATCCTGGCGCCTATGTGTCGATTTCAAGGACCTCAACAAGGCTTGCCCAAAGGATTCCTTCCCCCTCCCCCGCATTGATCAAATTATCGATGCTACCGCAGGACACAAGTCATTGTGTTTCCTCGACGCATACTCTGGCTGAAGGAAATATGCCCTAGAGGCAATAATAAAGTTATTATTTATTTCCTTATATCATGATAAATGTTTATTATTCATGCTAGAATTGTATTAACCGGAAACATGATACATGTGTGAATACATAGACAAACAGAGTGTCACTAGTATGCCTCTACTTGACTAGCTTGTTGATCAAAGATGATTATGTTTCCTAGCCATAGACAAAGAGTTGTCATTTCATTAACGGGATCCAATCATTAGGAGAATGATGTGATTGACATGACACATTCCATTAGCTTAGCACCCGATCATTTAGTATGTTGCTATTGCTTTCTTCATGACTTATATATGTTCCTATGACTATGAGATTATGCAACTCCCGTTTACCGGAGGAACACTTTGTGTGCTACCAAACGTCACAACGTAACTGGGTGATTATAAAGGTGCTCTACAGGTGTCTCCAAAGGTACATGTTGGGTTGGCGTATTTCGAGATTAGAATTTGTCACTCCGATTGTCGGAGAGGTATCTCTGGGCCCTCTCGATAATGCACATCACTTAAGCCTTGCAAGCAATGCAACTAATAAGTTAGTTGCAAGATGATGTATTATAGAACGAGTAAAGAGACTTGCCGGTAACGAGATTGAACTACGTATTGAGATACCGACGATCGAATCTCGGGCAAGTAACATACCGATGACAAAGGGAACAAACGTATGTTGTTATGCGGTCTGACCGATAAAGATCTTCATAGAATATGTGGGAGCCAATATGAGCATCCAGGTTCCGCTATTGGTTATTGACCGGAGACATGTCTTGGTCATGTCTACATAGTTCTCGAACCCGTAGGGTCCGCACGCTTAAAGTTCCGGTGACGATTATATTATGAGTTTATGTGATTTGATGTACCGAAGGTAGTTCGGAGTCCCGGATGAGATCAGGGACATGAGGAGGAGTCTCGAAATGGTCGAGACATAAGGATCGATATATTGGATGACTATATTCGGACATCGGAAAGGTTCCGAGTGATTCGGGTATTTTCGGGGGTACCGGGGAGTTACGGGAATACGAGGAAGAAGTAATGGGCCTCATGGGCCAAGTGGTGGAAGAGAGGAGGCAGGGCGAGCGGCCCCCCTAGCCCAAACCGAATTGGACTAGGGGGCCGGCCCCCCTTTCCTCCTTTTCCTCCTTCTCCTTCCTTCTCCTTCTCCTCCTTCCTTTCCTCCTCCTAGTAGGAGTAGGAAAGGGGAGTCCTACTCCTACTAGGAGGAGGACTCCTCCTCCTGGCGCGCCCATAGAGGGCCGACCGGCCTCCCCCCTTGCTCCTTTATATACAGGGGCAGGGGGCACCTCTAGACACACAAGTTGATCAGTTGATATCTCCCAGCCGTGTGCGGTGCCCCCCTCCACCATATTCCACCTCGGTCATATCATAGTGGTGCTTAGGCGAAGCCCTGCGTCAGTAGCAACATCGTCACCGTCACCACGCCGTCGTGCTGACGGAACTCTCCCGTGAAGCTCCGCTGGATCGGAGTTCGCAGGACGTCATCGAGCTGAACGTGTGCTGAACTCGGAGGTGCCATGCGTTCGGTACTTGGATCGGTCGGATCATGAAGACGTACGACTACATCAACCGCGCTGTGCTAACGCTTCCGCTTCCGGTCTATGAGGGTACGTAGACAACACTCTTCCCTCTCGTTGCTATGCATCACCATGATCTTGCGTGTGTGTAGGAATTTTTTTTGAAATTACTACGTTCCCCAACAGTGGCATCCGAGCCTAGGTTTTATGCGTTGATGTTATGCACGAGTAGAACACAAGTGAGTTGTGGGCGATATAAGTCATACTGCTTACCAGCATGTCATACTTTGGTTCGGCGGTATTGTTGGATGAAGCGGCCCGGACCGATATTACGCGTACGCTTACGCGAGACTGGTTCTACCGACGTGCTTTGCACACAGGTGGCTGGCGGGTGCCAGTTTCTCCAACTTTAGTTGAACCGAGTGTGGCTACGCCCAGTCCTTGCGAAGGTTAAAACAGCACCAACTTGACAAACTATCGTTGTGGTTTTGATGCGTAGGTAAGAACGGTTCTTGCTAAGCCCGTAGTAGCCACGAAAAACTTGCAACAACAAAGTAGAGGATGTCTAACTTGTTTTTGCAGGGCATGTTGTGATGTGATATGGTCAAGACATGATGCTAAATTTTATTGCATGAAATGATCATGTTTTGTAACCGAGTTATCGGCAACTGGCAGGAGTCATATGGTTGTCGCTTTATTGTAAGCAATGCTATCGCGCTGTAATGCTTTACTTTATCACTAAGCGGTAGCGATAGTCGTGGAAGCATAATATTGGCGAGACGACAACGATGCTACAATGGAGATCAAGGTGTCGCGCCGGTGACGATGGTGATCATGACGATGCTTCACAGATGGAGATCACAAGCACAAGATGATGATGGCCATATCATATCACTTATATTGATTGCATGTGATGTTTATCTTTTATGCATCTTATCTTGCTTTGATTGACGGTAGCATTATAAGATGATCTCTCACTAAATTTCAAGATAAAAGTGTTCTCCCTGAGTATGCACCGTTGCCAAAGTTCGTCGTGCCCAGACACCACGTGATGATCGGGTGTGATAAGCTCTACGTCCATCTACAACTGGTGCAAGCCAGTTTTGCACACGCAGAATACTCAGGTTAAACTTGACGAGCCTAGCATATGCAGATATGGCCTCGGAACACTGAGACCGAAAGGTCGGGCGTGAATCATATAGTAGATATGATCAACATATTGATGTTCACCATTGAAAGCTACTCCATTTCACGTGATGATCGGTTATGGTTTAGTTGATTTGGATCACGTGATCACTTAGAAGATTAGAGGGATGTCTTTCTAAGTGGGAGTTCTTAAGTAATATGATTAATTGAACTTTAATTTATCATGAACTTAGTCCTGGTAGTATTAGCATATCTATGTTGTAGATCAATAGCTCGCGATGTTGCTCCCCATTTAATTTTTATATGTTCCTAGAGAAAACTAAGTTGAAAAATGTTAGTAGCAATGATGTGGATTGGATCCGTGATCTGAGGATTATCCTCATTGCTGCACAGAAGAATTATGTCCTTGATGCACCGCTAGGTGACAGACCTATTGCAGGAGCAGATGCAGACATTCTAAACGTTTGGCTAGCTCAATATGATGACTACTTGATAGTTTAGTGCACCATGCTTAACGTCTTAGAATCGGGACTTCAAAGACGTTTTGAACGTCATGGAACATATGAGATGTTCCAGGAGTTGAAGTTAATATTTCAAGTAAATACCCGAGTTGAGAGATATGAAGTCTCCAACAAGTTCTATAGCTAAAAGATGGAGGAGAATAGCTCAAGCAGTGAGCATGTGCTCAGATTGTCTGGGTACTACAATCGCTTGAATCAAGTGGGAGTTAATCTTCCAGATAAAATAGTGATTGATAGAATTCTCTAGTCACCATCACCAAGTTAGTAGAACTTCGTGATGAACTATGATATGCAAGGGATAACAGAAACGATTCACAAGCTCTTCGTAATGCTAAAATCGACGAAGGTAGAAATCACGAAAAATATCAAGTGTTGATGGTAGACAAGGCCACTAGTTTCAAGAAAAGGGCAAAGGGAAGAAGGGGAACTTCAAGAAGAACGGCAAGCAAGTTGCTACTCAATTGAAGAATCCCAAGTCTGTACCTAAGCCTGAGACTAAGTGCTTCTACTGCAAAGGGACTGGTCACTGCAAGCGGAACTGCCCCAAGTATTTAGCGAATAAGAAGGATGGCAAAGTGAACAATGCTATATTTGATATACATGTAATTGATGTGTACTTTACTAGTGTTTATAGCAACCCCTCGGTATTTGATACTGGTTCAGTTGCTAAGAGTAGTAACTCGAAACGGGAGTTGCAGAATGAACAGAGACTAGTTAAGGGTGAAGTGACGATGTGTGATGGAAGTGGTTCCATGATTGATATGATCATCATCGCACACTCTCTATACTTTCGGGATTAGTGTTAAACCTAAATAAATGTTATTTGGTGTTTGCGTTGAGCATGAATATGATTTGATCATGTTTATTGCAAAACGGTTATTCATTTAAGTTAGAGAATAATTGTTGTCCTGTTTACATGAATAAAACCTTCTATGGTCATACACCCAATGAAAATGGTTCGTTGGATCTCGATCGTAGTGATACACATATTCATAAAATTGAAGCCAAAAGATGCAAAGTTAATAATGATACTGCAAATTATTTGTGGCACTGCCGTTTAGGTCATATTGGTGTAAATCGCATGAAGAAACTCCATGCTGATGGGATTTTGGAATCACTTGATTATGAATCACTTGATGCTTGCGAACCATGCCTTATGGGCAAGATGACTAAAACTCCGTTCTATGGAACAATGGAGCAAGCACCTGGCTTATTGGAAATAATACATACTGATGTATGCGTTCCGATGAGTGTTAAGGCTCACGGCGGGTATCGTTATTTTCTGACCTTCACAGATGATTTGAGCAGATATGGGTATATCTACTTGATGAAACATAAATCCGAAACATTTGAACAGTTCAAAGAATTTCAGAGTGAAGTGGAAAATCATCGTGACAAGAAAATAAGGTTTCTATGATCTGATCGCGGAGACGAATATTTGAGTTACGAGTTTGGTATTCAATTAAAACAACGTGGAATAGTTTCACAAAATCATGCCACCTGGAACACCACAGCATAATGGTGTCCAAATGTCATAACCGTACTATTATTGGATATAGTGCAATCTATGATGTTTCTTATCGATTAATCACTATAGTTTTGGGGTTATGCATTAGAGACAGCTGCATTCACGTTAAAAAGGGCACCATCTAAATCCGTTGAGGCGACACCGTAGGAACTGTGGTTTGGCAAGAAACCAAAGTTGTCGTTTCTTAAAGTTTGAGGTTGCAATGCTTATGTGGAAAAGTTTCAACCTGGTAAGCTCAAACCCAAATCGGAGAAGTGCATCTTCATAGGATACCCAAAAGAAAATGTTGGGTACACCTTCTATCACAGATCCAAAGGCAAGTTATTCATTGCTGAGAATGGATCCTTTCTAGAGAAGGAGTTTCTCTCGAAAGAAGTGAGTGGGAGGAAAGTAGAACTTGATGAGGTAACTGTACCTGCTCCCTTATTGGAAAGTAGTACATCACAGAAACCGGTTTCTGTGACACCTACACCAATTAGTGAGGAAGCTAATGATGATGATCATGAAACTTCAGAAGAAGTTACTACTGAACCTCGTAGATCAACTAGAGTAAGATCCGCACCAGAGTGGTACGATAATCCTGTTCTGGAAGTCATGCTACTAGATCATGATGAACCTACGAACTATGAGGAAGCGATGGTGAGCCCAGATTCCGCAAAATGGCTTGAGGCCATAAAATCTGAGATGGGATCCATGTATGAGAACAAAGTGTGGACTTTGGTTGACTTGCCCGATGATCAGCAAGCCATAAAAATAAATGGATCTTCAAGAGGAAGACGGACGGTGATAGTAGTGTTACTATATACAAAGCTAGAATTGTCGCAAAAGGTTTTCGGCAAGTTCAAGGTGTTGACTACGATGAGAGTTTCTCACTCGTATCTATGCTTAAGTCTGTCCGAATCATGTTAGAAATTGCCGCATTTTATGAAATCTGGCAAATGGATAAACAAAACTGCATTCCTTAATGGATTTATTAAAGAAGAGTTGTATATGATGCAACCAGAAGGTTTTTTCAATCCTAAAGGTGCTAACAAAATATGCAAGCTCCAGCGATCCATCTATGGACTGGTGCAAGCATCTCGGAGTTGGAATATACGCTTTGATAAGTTGATCAAAGCATATAGTTTTATACAGACTTGCGATGAAGCCTGTATTTACAAGAAAGTGAGTGGGAGCACTACAACATTTCTGATAAGTATATGTGAATGACATATTGTTGATCGAAGATAATGTAGAATTATTTTGCAAAGCATAAAGGAATGTTTGAAAGGATTTTTTCAAAGAAATACCTCGGTGAAGCTGCTTACATATTGAGCATCAAGATCTATAGAGATAGATCAAGACGCTTGATAAGTTTTTCAATGAGTACATACCTTGACAAGATTTTGAAGTAGTTCAAAATGGAACAGTCAAAGAAGGAGTTCATGCCTGTGTTACAAGGTGTGAAGTTGAGTAAGACTCAAAACCCGACCACGGCAGAAGATAGAAAGAGAATGAAAGTCATTTCCTATGCCTGAGCCATAGGTTCTATAAAATATGCCATGCTGTGTACCAGATCTATTGTATACCCTGCACTGTTTATGGCAAGGGAGTACAATAGTGATCTAGGAGTAGATCACTGGACATCGATCAAATTATCCTTAGTGAAATAAGGATATGTTTCTCGATTATGGAGGTGACAAAAAGGTTCGTTGTAAAGGGTTACGTCGATGCAAATTTTGACACTGGTCCAGATGACTCTAAATCTCAATCTGGATATTGAAAGTGGGAGCAATTAGCCAGAATAGTTCCGTGCAGAGCATTGTTGACGTAGAAATTTGCAAAATACTTACGGATTTGAATGTGGCAGACCCGTTGACTAAACTTCTCTCACAAGCAAAACATGATCACACCTTAGTACTCTTTGGGTGTTAATCACATAGCGATGTGAACTAGATTATTGACTCTAGTAAAACCTTTTGGGTGTTGGTCACATGACGATGTGAACTATGGGTGTTAATCACATGATGATGTGAACTATTGGTGTTAAATCACATGGCGATGTGAACTAGATTATTGACTCTAGTGCAAGTGGGAGACTGAAGGAAATATGCCCTAGAGGCAATAATAAAGTTATTATTTATTTCCTTATATCATGACAAATGTTTATTATTCATGCTAGAATTTTATTAACCGGAAACATGATACATGTGTGAATACATAGACAAACAGAGTGTCACTAGTATGCCTCTACTTGACTAGCTCATTGATCAAAGATGGTTATGTTTCCTAGCCATAGACAAAGAGTTGTCATTTGATTAACGGGATCACATCATTAGGAGAATGATGTGATTGACATGACCCATTCCATTAGCTTAGCACCCGATCGTTTAGTATGTTGCTATTGCTTTCTTCATGACTTATACATGTTCCTATGACTATGAGATTATGCAACTCCCGTTTATCGGAGGAACACTTTGTGTGCTACCAAACGTCGCAACATAACTAGGTGATTATAAAGGTGCTCTACAGGTGTCTCCAAAGGTACATGTTGGGTTGGCGTATTTCGAGATTAGGATTTGTCACTCTGATTATCGGAGAGGTATCTCTGGGCCCTCTCGGTAATGCACATCACTTAAGCCTTGCAAGCAATGCAACTAATAAGTTAGTTGCAAGATGATGTATTATAGAACGAGTAAAGAGACTTGCCGGTAATGAGATTGAACTACGTATTGAGATACCGACGATCGAATCTCGGGCAAGTAACATACCGATGACAAAGGGAACAAACGTATGTTGTTATGCGGTCTGACCGATAAAGATATTCGTAGAATATGTGGGAGCCAATATGAGCATCCAGGTTCCGCTATTGGTTATTGACCGGAGACATGTCTCGGTCATGTCTACATAGTTCTCGAACCCGTAGGGTCCGCATGCTTAAAGTTTCGGTGACGATTATATTATGAGTTTATGTGATTTGATGTACCGAAGGTAGTTCGGAGTCCTGGATGAGATCGGGAACATGACGAGGAGTCTCGAAATGGTCGAGACGTAAAGATCAATATATTGGACGACTATATTCGGACATCGGAAAGGTTCCGAGTGATTCGGGTATTTTCGGGGGTACCGGGGAGTTACGGGAATACGAGGAAGAAGTAATGGGCCTCATGGGCCAAGTGGTGGAAGAGAGGAGGCAAGGCGCGCGGCCCCCCTAGCCCAAACCAAATTGGACTAGGGGGCCGGCCCCCCTTTCCTCCTTTTCCTCCTTCTCCTTCCTTCTCCTTCTCCTCCTTCCTTTCCTCCTCCTAGTAGGAGTAGGAAAGGGGAGTCCTACTCCTACTAGGAGGAGGACTCCTCCTCCTGGCGCGCCCATAGAGGGCCGGCCGGCCTCCCCCCCTTTGCTCCTTTATATATAGGGGCAGGGGGCACCTCTAGACACACAAGTTGATCAGTTGATCTCTCCCGGCCGTGTGCGGTGCCCCCCTCCACCATATTCCACCTCGGTCATATCGTAGCGGTGCTTAGGCGAAG
This sequence comes from Triticum urartu, assembly GCF_003073215.2. Lineage (NCBI taxonomy): Eukaryota > Viridiplantae > Streptophyta > Magnoliopsida > Poales > Poaceae > Triticum > Triticum urartu. Next base: position 120,717,790 of record NC_053023.1, on the reverse strand, counting down.
CCCTGCGTCGGTAGCAACATCATCACCGTCACCACGCCGTCGTGCTGACAGAACTCTCCCGTGAAGCTCCGCTGGATCGGAGTTCGCGGGGCGTCATCGAGCTGAAGGTGTGCTGAACTCGGAGGTGTCATGCGTTCGGTACTTGGATCGGTCGGATCATGAAGACGTACGACTACATCAACCGCGTTGTGCTATCGCTTCCGCTTCCGGTCTACGAGGGTACATAGACAACACTCTTCCCTCTCGTTGCGATGCATCACCATGTTCTTGCGTGTGCGTACGAATTTTTTTTGAAATTACTACGTTCCCCAACACTGGCTACCACCAAATCAAGATGGCGGAGTCCGACCAAGCCGCAACGGCATTTATCACACCATACGGCCCATTCTGTTTCAACACAATGCCTTTTGGGCTCAAAAACGCCGGCACAATGTATCAGCGCATGATTCAGACATGTCTGGAGAAACAGATCGGCAAAACAGTAGAGGCATACGTAGATGATGTGGTCGTCAAAACCAAACACGTCGACTCTCTAATAGACGACTTGAGGCTCACATTCGACAACCTCCGAACATACGACATCAAGCTCAATCCAGAAAAATGCGTTTTCGGCGTGAGAGCCGGAAAGCTCCTGGGTTTCATTGTCTCTAGTAGAGGAATTGAAGCTAATCCGGCCAAAATTTGAGCTTTGTCACAGTTAGCTACCCCAACAGACCTCAAGCAAATCCAGAAATTAACTAGATGTGTGGCGGCTCTAAGCCGCTTTATCTCCCGCTTAGGAGAAAAGGCATTACCCCTTTATCGCCTCCTTCGGCGCACCAAACACTTTGAGTGGACGGACGCCGCCACAGCCAGATTGGAAGAAATAAAAGCCATACTGGCAACCAACCCAATCCTGGCCGCGCCAAACATCGGCAAACCAATGCTGTTGTACATTGCGGCAACTCATCAAGTTGTAAGCGCAGTGCTCGTCGTCGAACGAGAAGCTGACGGACATAAATTCCCTCTTCAAAAGCCGGTATACTACGTATCCACTGTTCTCACGCCATGCAAATCACGGTACCCACATTACCAAAAGATAGCCTATGCGGTATTCATGGCATCCCGGAAGCTGCGACACTACTTTCAAGAGTGTTCGATTACAGTAGCCTTGGAAGTGCCACTTAATGATATTATAAACAACCACGACGCTACGGGCTGGATTGCCAAATGGGCCATTGAGCTCCTCCCGTTTGACATAACATACAAACCTCGGCGAGCCATTAAATCGCAAGTATTGGCCGACTTTGTCGCCGAATGGACGGAAGTCGAACTCCCTAAAGAGTACGGCGCATACTCCAATTGGATCATGCACTTCGACGGCTCTAAAATGCTGCCTGGTCTAGGGGCTGGCGTCGTCCTGACGTCCCCAACCGGAGATACCGTTCGGTACATACTGCAGATACTATATACAGACTCCAACAACGCAGCCGAATACGAAGCTCTGTTGCATGGTCTTCGGATGGCAGTCTCCATGGGCATCCAACGCCTGGAGGTGCGTGGGGATTCAAACCTCGCAATATCCCAAATAAATGGAGACTTCGATGCCAAGGATCCGAAGATGGCGGCCTATCAAAATGCCGTCCTAAAGATGTCAGCTCGGTTTGAGGGGCTCGAATTTCACCACGTGGCTCGGGAAAACAATCAGGCGGCGGATATCCTCACCCGCATCGGCGCAAAACACGACGCGGTCCCCCCCCCAACATCTTTTTGGAGAGGTTGTTTAAGCCATCGATGGTATGGGAAGGGGACACCGGTAACAATAGTCCGGACCCGGCCAAAACGCCTGATACCGAACACCCTGACATAATCGGCGGCTCTGCCACCGAAATAACACCTTCAGCCCACGTAATAATGGTCGTCATCGCCCCATGGACAGAACCATTCCTGGCCTACCTAACTAGGCAGGAACTTCCCGAGGACCAAAATGAGGCACGCTGCATAGTGCGGCGATCTAAAGCCTACAGAGTCCACGAGGGAGAGCTATATAAGAAAAGCACTACCGGAGTCCTTCAAAGGTGCATCTCCGAAGAGGAAGGGCAGAAGCTTTTGGCAGAAATTCACGCTGGACTCGGCGGACACCACGCCGTAGCCTGGGCCCTTGTAAACAAGGCCTTTCGTACATGTTTTTATTGGCCGACGGCCCGGGCAGACGCACAGGACTTGGTCCAACGCTGCGCCGGTTGCTAGCTTTTCACAAACCAAAGCCATATGCCACCCATGTTGGAAATATGCCCTAGAGGCAATAATAAAAGCATTATTATTATATTTCCTTGTTCATGATAATTGTCTTTATTCATGCTATAATTGTGTTATCCGGAAATCGTAATACATGTGTGAATAATAGACACCAACATGTCCCTAGTAAGCCTCTAGTTGACTAGCTCGTTGATCAACAGATAGTCATGGTTTCCTGACTATGGACATTGGATGTCATTGATAACGAGATCACATCATTAGGAGAATGATGTGATGGACAAGACCCAATCCTAAACATAGCACAAGATCGTATAGTTCGTTTGCTAGAGTTTTCCAATGTCAAGTATCCTTTCCTTAGACCATGAGATCGTGTAACTCCCGGATACCGTAGGAGTGCTTTGGGTGTACCAAACGTCACAACGTAACTGGGTGACTATAAAGGTATACTACGGGTATCTCCGAAAGTGTTTGTTGGGTTGACACGGATCAAGACTGGGATTTGTCACTCCGTATGACGGAGAGGTATCACTGGGCCCACTCGGTAATGCATCATCATTATGAGCTCAAAGTGACCAAGTGTCTGGTCACGGGATCATGCATTACGGTACGAGTAAAGTGACTTGCTGGTAACGAGATTGAACGAGGTATTGGGATACCGACGATCGAATCTCGGGCAAGTAACATACCGATTGACGAAGGGAATTGTATACGGGGTTGCTTGAATCCTCGACATCGTGGTTCATCCGATGAGATCATCGAGGAGCATGTGGGAGCCAACATGGGTATCCAGATCCCGCTGTTGGTTATTGGCCGGAGAGTCACCTCGGTCATGTCTACATGTCTCCCGAACCCGTAGGGTCTACACACTTAAGGTTCGGTGACGCTAGGGTTGTAGGGATACGGATATGCAGTAACCCGAATGTTGTTTGGAGTCCCGGATGAGATCCCGGACGTCACGAGGAGTTCCGGAATGGTCTGGAGGTAAAGAATTATATATAGGAAGTGCTATTTCGGGCATCGGGACAAGTTTCGGGGTCACCGGTATTGTACCGGGACCACCGAAAGGGTCCCGGGGGTCCACCGGGTGGGGCCACCTGCCCCGGGGGGCCACATGGTCTGTAGGGGGTGCGCCTTGGCCTATATGGGCCAAGGGCACCAGCCCCAAGAGGCCCATGCGCCTAGGGTTCAATAGGGGAAGAGTCCCGAAGGGGGAAGGCACCTCCTAGGTGCCTTGGGGAGGAGGGATTCCTCCCTTGGCCGCACCCCCCTAGGAGATTGGATCTCCTAGGGCCGCCCCCCCCCCCTTGGACTACCTATATATAGTGGGGAAAGGAGGGCCTCTCATAACACATCTTTGGTGCCTCCCTCTCCCTCTCCAACACATCCTCCTCCTCCATAGTGCTTGGCGAAGCCCTGCCGGAGTACTGCAGCTCCACCACCACCACGCCATCATGCTGCTGCTGGAGCCATCTTCCTCAACCTCTCCTTCCCTCTTGTTGGATCAAGAAGAAGGAGATGTCACGCTGACCGTACGTGTGTTGAACGCAGAGGTGCCGTCCGTTCGGCGCTAGGATCTCCGGTGATTTGGATCACGTCGAGTACGCCTTCCTCATCCCCGTTCTTTGAACGCTTTCGCGCGTGATCTACAAAGGTATGTAGATGCAATCCGATCACTCGTTGCTAGATGAACTCCTAGATGGATCTTGGTGAAACCGTAGGAAAATTTTTGTTTTCTGCAACGTTCCCCAACAGTGGCATCATGAGCTAGGTCTATGCGTAGTTCTCTTGCACGAGTAGAACACAATTTGTTGTGGGCGTTGATGTTGTCAACTTTCTTGCCGCTACTAGTCTTATCTTGCTTCAGCGGTATTGTGGGATGAAGCGGCCCGGACCAACCTTACACGTACGCTTACGTGAGACCGGTTCCACCGACTAACATGCACAAGTTGCATAAAGGTGGCTGGCGGGTGTCTGTCTCTCCCACTTTAGTTGGAGCGGATTCGATGAAAAGGGTCCTTATGAAGGGTAAATAGAAGTTGACAAATCACGTTGTGGCTTTCACGTAGGTAAGAAAACGTTCTTGCTAGAACCCTATTTCAGCCACGTAAAACTTGCAACAACAATTAGAGGACGTCTAACTTGTTTTTGCTGCAAGTGCTTTGTGATATGATATGGCCAAAGTTGTGATGAATGATGAATGATCTATATGTAATGTATGAGATGTTCATGATATTGTAATAGGAATCACGACTTGCATGTCGATGAGTATGACAACCGGCAGGAGCCATAGGAGTTGTCTTTATTTTTTGTATGACCTGCGTGTCCATGAGAAACGCCATGTAAATTACTTTACTTTATTGCTAAACGCGTTAGCCATAGTAGTAGAAGTAATAGTTGGTGAGCAACTTCATGGAGACACGATGATGGAGATCATGATGATGGAGATCATGGTGTCATGCCGGTGACAAGATGATCATGGAGCCCCAAGATGGAGATCAAAGGAGCTATGTGATATTGGCCATATCATGTCACTATTATTATTTGATTGCATGAGATGTTTATCATGTTTTTGCATCTTGTTTACTTAGAATGATGGTAGTAAATAAGATGATCCCTCATAATAATTTCAAGAAAGTGTTCCCCCTAACTGTGCACCGTTGCGACAGTTCGTTGTTTCGAAGCACCACGTGATGATCGGGTGTGATAGATTCTAACGTTCACATACAACGGGTGTAAGACAGATTTACACATGCAAACACTTAGGTTGACTTGACGAGCCTAGCATGTACAGACATGGCCTCGGAACACAGAAGACCGAAAGGTCGAGCATGAGTCGTATAGAAGATACGATCAACATGAAGATGTTCACCGATGTTGACTAGTCTGTCTCACGTGATGATCGGACATGGCCTAGTTAACTCGGATCATGTTATACTTAGATTACAGGAGGGATGTCTATCTAAGTGGGAGTTCATTGAATAATTTGATTAGATGAACTTAATTATCATGAACTTAGTCTAAATATTTTACAATATGTCTTGTAGATCAAATGGCCAACGTAGTCCTCAACTTTAACACGTTCCTAGAGAAAACCAAGCTGAAAGACGATGGCAGCAACTACATGGAGTGGGTCCGGAACCTGAGGATAATCCTCATAGCTGCCAAGAAAGATTATGTCCTACAAGCACCGCTAGGTGACGCACCTGTTCTCCCTGCAGAACAAGACGTTATGAACGCTTGGCAGGCACGTACCGATGACTACTCCCTTGTTCAGTGCGGCATGCTTTACAGCTTAGAGCCAGGGCTCCAAAAGCGTTTTGAGAGACACGGAGCATATGAGATGTTCGAAGAGCTGAAAATGGTTTTCCAAGCTCATGCCCGGGTCGAGAGATATGAAGTCACCGACAAATTCTTCAGCTGTAAGATGGAGGAAAATAGTTCTGTCAGTGAGCACATACTCACAATGTCTGGGTTACATAACCGCTTGACTCAGCTGGGAGTTAATCTCCCAGATGACGCGGTCATTGACAGAATCCTTCAGTCGCTTCCACCGAGCTACAAGAGCTTTGTGATGAACTTCAATATGCAGGGGATGGAAAAGACCATTCCTGAAGTATTTGCAATGCTGAAATCAGCAGAGGTAGAAGTCAAAAAGGAACATCAAGTGTTGATGGTGAATAAAACCACTAAGTTCAAGAAAGGCAAGGGTAAGAAAACCTTCAAGAAAGACGGCAAGGGAGTTGCCGCGCCCGGCAAGCAAGCTGCCGGGAAGAAGCCAAAGAATGGACCCAAGCCCGAGACTGAGTGCTTTTATTGCAAGGAAAGTGGTCACTGGAAGCGGAACTGCCCCAAATACTTAGCAGACAAGAAGGCCGGCAAAACGAAAGGTATATGTGATATACTATACATGTAATTGATGTGTACCTTACCAGTACTCGTAGTAGCTCCTGGGTATTTGATACCGGTGCAGTTGCTCACATTTGTAACTCGAAGCAGGAGCTGCGGAATAAGCGGAGACTGGCGAAGGACGAGGTGACGATGTGCGTCGGGAATGGTTCCAAGGTCGATGTGATCGCCGTCAGCACGCTACCTCTTCATTTACCTACGGGATTAGTTTTAAACCTCAATAATTGTTATTTAGTGCCAAGTTTGAGCATGAACATTGTATCAGGATCTCGTTTAATTCGAGATGGCTACTCATTTAAATCCGAGAATAATGGTTGTTCTATTTATACGAGAGATATGTTTTATGGTCATGCTCCGATGGTAAATGGTTTATTCTTAATGAATCTCGAGCGTAATGCTACACATATTCATAGTGCGAATACCAAAAGATGTAAGGTTGATAATGATAGTCCCACATATTTGTGGCACTGCCGCCTTGGTCACATAGGTGTCAAACGCATGAAGAAGCTCCATGCTGATGGACTTTTAGAGTCTCTTGATTATGAATCATTTGACACGTGCGAACCATGCCTCATGGGTAAAATGACCAAGACTCCATTCTCAGGAACAATGGAGCGAGCAACCAACTTATTGGAAATCATACATACTGATGTGTGCGGTCCAATGAGTGTTGAGGCTCGCGGTGGCTATCGTTATGTTCTCACCCTCACTGATGACTTGAGTAGATATGGGTATGTCTACTTAATGAAACACAAGTCTGAGACCTTTGAAAAGTTCAAGGAATTTCAGTGTGAGGTTGAGAATCAACGTGACAGAAAAATCAAGTTCCTACGATCAGATCGTGGAGGAGAATACTTGAGTCACGAGTTTGGCACACACTTAAGAAAATATGGAATAGTTTCACAGCTCACGCCGCCTGGAACACCTCAGCGTAATGGTGTGTCCGAACGTCGTAATCGCACTCTATTAGATATGGTGCGATCTATGATGTCTCTTGCCGATTTACCGCTATCTTTTTGGGGCTATGCTTTAGAGACTGCCGCATTCACTTTAAATAGGGCTCCGTCGAAATCCGTTGAGACGACACCGTTTGAATTATGGTCTGGGAAGAAACCTAAGCTGTCGTTTCTAAAAGTTTGGGGATGCGATGCTTATGTCAAGAAACTTCAACCTGAAAAGCTCGAACCCAAATCGAAAAAATGCGTCTTCATAGGATACCCTAAAGAAACTATTGGGTATACCTTCTACCTCAGATCCGAAGGCAAGATCTTTGTTGCCAAGAATGGGTCCTTTCTAGAGAAAGAGTTTCTCTCGAAAGAAGTAAGTGGGAGGAAAGTAGAACTTGATGAAGTATTACCTCTTGAACCGGAAAATGGCGCAACTCAAGAAAATGTTCCTGAGGTGCCTGCACCGACTAGAGAGGAAGTTAATGATGATGATCAAGATACTTCTGATCAAGCTCCTACTGAAATTCGAAGGTCCACAAAGACACGTTCCGCACCAGAGTGGTACGGCAACCCTATCTTGGAAATCATGTTGTTAGACAACGGTGAACCTTCGAACTATGAAGAAGCGATGGCGGGCCCGGATTCCGACAAATGGCTAGAAGCCATGAAATCCGAGATAGGATCCATGTATGAAAACGAAGTATGGACTTTGACTGACTTGCCCGTTGAGCGGCGAGCCATAGAAAATAAATGGATCTTTAAGAAGAAGACAGACGCGGATGGTAATGTGACCATCTATAAAGCTCGGCTTGTCGCTAAGGGTTATCGACAAGTTCAAGGGGTTGACTATGATGAGACTTTCTCACCGGTAGCGAAGCTGAAGTCCGTCCGAATCATGTTAGCGATTGCCGCATTCTATGATTATGAAATATGGCAAATGGACGTCAAAACGGCATTCCTTAATGGTTTCCTTAAGGAAGAATTGTATATGATGCAGCCGGAAGGTTTTGTCGATCCTAAGTATGCTGACAAGGTGTGCAAGCTCCAACGCTCGATTTATGGGCTGGTGTAAGCATCTCGGAGTTGGAACATTCGCTTTGATGAGATGATCAAAGCGTTTGGGTTTACACAGACTTATGGAGAAGCCTGCGTTTACAAGAAAGTGAGTGGGAGCTCTGTAGCATTTCTCATATTATATGTAGATGACATACTTTTGATGGGAAATGATATAGAACTCTTGGACAGCATTAAGGCCTACTTGAATAAGAGTTTTTCAATGAAGGACCTTGGAGAAGCTGCTTATATATTAGGCATCAAGATCTATAGAGACAGATCAAGACGCCTCATAGGTCTTTCACAAAGCACATACCTTGATAAGATATTGAAGACGTCAATATGGATCAGTCTAAGAAGGGGTTCTTGCCTGTGTTGCAAGGTGTGAAATTGAGCTCAGCTCAATGTCCGACCACGGCAGAAGATATAGAAGAGATGAGTGTCATCCCCTATGCCTCAGCCATAGGTCTATTATGTATGCCATGCTTGTGTACTAGACCTGATGTAAACCTTGCCGTAAGTTTGGTAGGAAGGTACCAAAGTAATCCGGCAAGGAACACTGGACAGCGGTCAAGAATATCCTGAAGTACCTGAAAAGGACTAAGGAAATGTTTCTCGTTTATGGAGGTGACGAAGAGCTCGTCGTAAAGGGTTACGTCGACGCTAGCTTCGACACAGATCTGGATGACTCAAAGTCACAAACCGGATACGTGTATATTTTGAATGGTGGGGCCGTAAGCTGGTGCAGTTGCAAGCAGAGCATCCTGGCGGGATTCTACATGTGAAGCGGAGTACAATGGCAGCCTCGGAGGCAGCACATGAAGCAATTTGGGTGAAGGAGTTCATCACCGACCTAGGAAGTTCATACCCAATGCCGTCGGGGCCGATCAAGCTCTTCTGTGACAACACTGGAGCTATTGCTCTTGCCAAGGAAGCCCAGGTTTTCACAAGAAGACAAGGCACATCAAGCGTCGCTTCAACTCCAATTCGTGAAAATGTTCAAGATGGAGACATAGATTTGTAAAGTACACACGGAACCTGAATGTAGCAGATCCGTTGACTAAACCCTCTCCCTAGAGCAAAACATGATCAACACCAGAATTCCATGGGTGTTCGATTCATCACAATGTAACTAGATTATTGACTCTAGTGCAAGTGGGAGACTGTTGGAAATATGCCCTAGAGGCAATAATAAAAGCATTATTATTATATTTCCTTGTTCATGATAATTGTCTTTATTCATGCTATAACTGTGTTATCCGAAAATCGTAATACATGTGTGAATAATAGACACCAACATGTCCCTAGTAAGCCTCTAGTTGACTAGCTCGTTGATCAACAGATAGTCATGGTTTCCTGACTATGGACATTGGATGTCATTGATAACGAGATCACATCATTAGGAGAATGATATGATGGACAAGACCCAATCCTAAACATAGCACAAGATCGTATAGTTCGTTTGCTAGAGTTTTCCAATGTCAAGTATCCTTTCCTTAGACCATGAGATCGTGTAACTCCCGGATACCGTAGGAGTGCTTTGGGTGTACGAAACATCACAACGTAACTGGGTGACTATAAAGGTATACTACGGGTATCTCCGAAAGTGTTTGTTGGGTTGACACGGATCAAGGCTGGGATTTGTCACTCCATATGACGGAGAGGTATCACTGGGCCCACTCGGTAATGCATCATCATTATGAGCTCAAAGTGACCAAGTGTCTGGTCACGGGATCATGCATTACAGTACGAGTAAAGTGACTTGCTGGTAACGAGATTGAATGAGGTATTGGGATACCGACGATCGAATCTCGGGCAAGTAACATACCGATTGACGAAGGGAATTGTATACGGGGTTGCTTGAATCCTCGACATCGTGGTTCATCCGATGAGATCATCGAGGAGCATGTGGGAGCCAACATGGGTATCCAGATCCCGCTGTTGGTTATTTGCCGGAGAGTCGTCTCGGTCATGTCTACATGTCTCCCGAACCCGTAGGGTCTACACACTTAAGGTTCGGTGACGCTAGGGTTGTAGGGATAGGTATATGCAGTAACCCGAATGTTGTTTGGAGTCCCGGATGAGATCCCAGATGTCACGAGGAGTTCCGGAATGGTCCGGAGGTAAAGAATTATATATAAGAAGTGCTATTTCGGGCATCGGGACAAGTTTCGGGGTCACCGGTATTGTACCGGGACCACCGGAAGGGTCCCGGGGGTCCACCGGGTGGGGCCACCTGCCCCGAGGGCCACATGGGCTGTAGGGGGTGCGCCTTGGCCTATATGGGCCAAGGGCACCAGCCCCAAGAGGCCCATGCGCCTAGGGTTCAAGAGGGGAAGAGTCCCGAAGGGGGAAGGCACCTCCTAGGTGCCTTGGGGAGGAGGGATTCCTCCCTTGGCCGCACCCCCCTAGGAGATTGGATCTCCTAGGGCCGGCGCCCCCCCTTGGACTCCCTATATATAGTGGGGAAAAGAGGGCCTCTCATAACACATCTTTGGTGCCTCCCTCTCCCTCTCCAACACATCCTCCTCCTCCATAGTGCTTGGCGAAGCCCTGCCGGAGTGCTGCAGCTCCACCACCACCATGCCGTCGTGCTGCTGCTGGAGCCATCTTCCTCAACCTCTCCTTCCCTCTTGCTGGATCAAGAAGAAGGAGACGTGACGCTGACCGTACGTGTGTTGAACGCGGAGGTGCCGTCCGTTCGGCGCTAGGATCTCCGGTGATTTGGATCACGTCGAGTATGCCTTCCTCATCCCCGCTCTTTGAATGCTTCCGCGCGTGATCTACAAAGGTATGTAGATGCAATCCGATCACTCGTTGCTAGATGAACTCCTAGATGGATCTTGGTGAAACCGTAGGAAAATTTTTGTTTTCTGCAACGTTCCCCAACAACCCACCGCCCTCCAAACAATCCCCATTACCTGGCCCTTCGCGGTCTGGGGGCTTGACATGGTCGGACCCCTTAAGGGGGGAACCCAGTAGAAAAAATACTTACTGGTCATAGTGGATAAATTCACCAAATGGATAGAGGCCAAACCTGTTAAAACAGCTGAATCCAGACCGGTGATAGACTTCATATCCGGGGTTGTACACCGTTATGGCGTCCCCCACAGCATCATCACTGACAACGACATGAACTTCATGGCCGACGAGGTAAAACTCTGGTGCAGCAACATGGGCATCAAGCTCGATTATGCTTCCGTCTATCACCCACAAACCAACGGCCAAGTTGAGCGAGCAAATGGTCTTATCATGAGCGGCATTAAACCCAGATTAGTGCGGTCCTTAACGGAGTCTAACACGCACTGGGTAGAGGAGCTTGACTTCATACTCTGGGGGCTGCGGACCACGCCGAACCGTAGTACCGGATATACACCCTTCTTTATGGTGTACGGCGCAGAGGCAGTCCTGCCCTGCGACATAATTCATGACTCACCTCGAGTGCGCATGTACGAAGAAAGAGAAGCCGAGCTCGATCGGCAGGACGGTCTGGACACCCTGGAGTAGGAGCGCGACATGGCAAAATCCCGTTCCGCATTTTATCAGCAACAGGCTCGCAGATACCAAAGCAGAGAAGTACGGGCCAAAACTTATAACGTTGGCGAGTTAGTTCTACGCCTGCCGGAGAAGAAAAAGTCCAAGCTCGAGCCCAAATGGGAAGGTCCCTTCATTATTGACCAAGTTCTGACTGGTGGAGCATACCGTCTGCGGGATGCATCGACTAATCGACTTGAGCCGAACCCATGGAATGCGGCCAGGCTCCGAAGATTCTATGCCTAGTGCCGGACTCTATGTTTGTCTCCTTCATCTGTCCATTTTTTGAATATATATTATCTGTCTTTTTTCTCTTTCTTTCTTTTTTTCTTTCTCAAGGCCTTAAAGGGCCAACTTGTGCCTCGCTTGCACACTATAGATGCGCTAACCGCGCTCATTATACTTGGGGGCTTCTTACACAGAAGCTTAATTATCTATCTGGGCTTCACGCCCAGCACATGTGTTATTCTTCCGCATGTACCTTTCCTTCACCATTATATGCATCGATATGACTTAAGTTTTGGCCAAGCTGGGTTGCCTGGCTCTTGTATTTATGCCCTACGTTCCCGTTAATTCGGCTAGGGCATAAGGGGAGCGCCTCTGCGATTGTTACTGCCGGGTCAGCCGGATGTGTACCTCAGACTGGGTGAAGCTGAAAGCTAGCGTTCTTAAGGGAATATTCGGTCGGTGAACAAAAGATGATTTTTATTTATTTTCCATATGGGCCCCCAAATGTTTTTCCTGCGTTTCCTCTCGCAGTCCGGGCATGCACTTTAGGGCATGCGTACCCAGGGAAAGGAACCCTTAACGAAACTATTCTCCCTGGAAGATGTTTCTTACTACCCATGTAATATAACATAACTAGTTGGGCACTTGTCTGTTCAAGCACTAATGACCCCTACGCCTGGTCTCCACGCATACCCCGGTTCTTATATAACTAAGCGGGTATTCGAATACACTCCGGACTATCGGGTCCCGAGGTTGAAGCGAAAAGGTCCGCCATGACAAATGATCTACAATCCGGCTAGAAGGCATTATACATGTCACTTTAATTACATAGTCATGTAGACTGACTAAATTCCTCTTCTATACCATCCAACAGGCGGTCTAGCCTACAATCCTGTTGGGAATACTTTGCGGCTAATTCTACCTGCCCATAGACTAAGCTAACGGGGATCTCTTTCCCGTCGGGCCCCATAGGTCTGACCTCGACCATGTGATTTGGGTCAGCCTTGGTATACCGCGTCTTCACCATGGCCCAGGCTTCCCTGGCACCTTGACGGCAGGCAGATATCTTCCATAATCGGAAGTGCCGCCGTGCTCCCTTGAGCTTCTCCACAAGCTCTCCAACGCCTTCTGGCAGGGAGACGGATGGCCACAAGGCCTGGGCAATACCTTGCATCACCTGCCGGACTTGTTCATGCAGTTGTGAGAGCTCGGATAGAAGATCACCCGCAGACCCCGGACATCTCCTCCGCGGGACGACCCGTCAGCATACCTGCAGACATAACTCTGTTAGCCGGCTTCTCCGCCGTCCCCTTTATTAAGGGTTCGTTCAAGCACTTACTGAATATGCCACGTCGAAGCCGCTTATTCTCCTTCTCGGAGTCCGCAAGCTGGACTCGAACATCTTTCAGTTCCACGCTCAGCTTTGTATTGGCGTCTTGGAGATTGTTTTTCTCCCGCCTGACCTCAGTCAACACGCGTTCACCAGCCTTTAGCTGTCGTACTGCGTGCTGCTCCTCCGGATTCATCTGCAAACATCTATTGTTAGATCTGCAGCCATGCTGCATGCTATATGGTACCTATCATTCTTTGAAAGAAATGTTACCAGCTGGGGACTTTTTCGATTCCTTCAATGCGGCAACAGCGGCCCGAAGTTGGGTCTTGCATTCCTCCAGCTCCTGTGACAGTCGACTATTCTTCTCTGTAAGAACCTGCACAATAAGATGATCCTTAAATCAGTTCTGCTAACTGTTTCAAGTCTCAGGGGCTACTGATACATATAATCGTCAGATTTACTTACCCGTACATCCTTTACATACTGGTCTGTGGCTCTGGCTAGACCATTTTGAGCAGCACGGAGGTACGCCTCTCCAGAATTTAAGGCATCAAATGCCTCTGGTGAGAAGCAAGCGTCGCGGAGTACGGCCCGGCGACGTCTATGATTCATGATGCTCTCCACTTCTGAATTTGTAGCGGATAGCCTATCCGCATCCTCTGTAGGGGGAGTATCCGGCGTCCGCCCCATGTCGGCTTCCGCCTCTATGTCCGGTCCTGGAGCCCGACTGGTGGAAGCGTGATCGGCAGCCTCACCGGACATATTCCGGCGAGCGTTTTTTCTGTTAAAGAAACATGGATGTCATTACATTTCAAGACAGACGACAACCACAGAGCGGGGTTTCTGTCATACCTCTGCGTCGGCGTCTCCGTCCTGACCGCCTTCCTTTTTGGCCTGCCCGGCCTCGGTGCCTCTTGTTGGCGAGTTGCTGCGGGTTCGGCATGGCGTCCCGAATGCCTTCCCTGTAAAAACACCATATGTATATGGTAGGTGAAGTATCTAAAAGGGGATCCTTGTTTTTGGAGTTGGGATTTTTGGTTTTTCTTATGTGCCACGCAGGAAGCAGTCCGGGATAGTCGGCCGTAATGGCCACCATGGCGTCATCACAGCTTAATTGATAGAACTGTCGGTCTATCAGTTCCACGAATATGTCCGGATCTTCTTCGAGTCCGGGACCGAGGGCCCGGTTAGGGTCCTCTGGTTGTGGAGATGGGCTACTGACCTCCCTTATGGCTCTTCGCAGTTCCTGCCGCAAAATGGTAAGGTGAGTACCTACGACAAAGAATGCGGGAAGAATGGGAGTAAGGAGATATAACTCACCCAGCTTGGAGGGTTGTACATGGAGAATCCATCCCGTGGCTTGATGCGGACGAACTCCTCTTCCTCTCCCTTGAACAATTCGGACATAATTTTGCTAAAGCGGCGGCGTTGTCCGGACCCTTACGCCGGCAACGGGTGGCGTCATCTTCCCCGTTAAAACACCACAAGGGGTGCCCTTGATATTGAAGTGGTTGCACCCCCCGTGTTATGCATATTGAAATAACCTCGATTACTGTCAATCCTGATTGAGCCAGTGCTTTAATCCGGTTCATCGGGTAAAGGACTTCTCCGTTGTCTTCCTCCTGGGGGCTCCGTGGGCGCCAACTTCGGCGTTTCTTCAGAGGAGCATTGCTGAACTCAGGAAGACCCCGCCGAACAGGGTCCGGAAGGGGGACATCCTCCATATAAAACCATTCCGAAGGCCAGTCTTCGGACGTCTTCTTCGGAGTACCGGACAGGTATCCAGTTTTGGCGATGCGCCATATTTCGGCTCCGCCCACTTGATAAAGTGACCCCTTCTGTGTGCGAGGGATGAGGCAAAATAACCTTTTCCATAGCTCGAAATGAGCCTCGCAGCCCAGGAATAACTCGCAGAGGGCAACATAGCCGGCGATGTGTAAAATGGAAGCAGGGGTGAAATTATGCAGTTGGAGGCCGTAAAACTCCAGGAGCCCGCGGAGGAACGGATAAATCGGAAATCCGAGTCCCCTCAATAAATAAGGGACAAGGCATACCCGCTCCCCCATAGAGGGGCTGGGGAAGCTCCCCGCTTGCTCCCCGCCATTGTAGGTGGCGAGCCCGGCTCGGACGGGCACCATATACGCCAGAGGGAGAAATCCCTTAGTCTGCAGTTCGACTAATTGACTATGTGGGACTGAACACCTCTCCCAATCACCGGGCTTACGGCTACGGGGCGAGAAGAGGAGCTGCGGAGGTCGGCCATGCCGGAGTGGATCTTTCTGAAGCACGCTCTGATGGATTCTCGCTGGGGGAGGATGGTATGGATTGGATCTAAGAATCCCCATCCCTTTAATAGACAATTTGTTTATCTGGCTAGGGGGCGAATGTAAAAACGCCTTGGCGCCTCGCATTCATTCACGCGTGGGAGATAGCCCCTGTTGGGCGCAGAAGCCAAGAGGTTCAACATTTATGGGACCGGACACTGCTTAACAAACGTTCGAAATTTGGAGAAGAACCCGCCTTGCAATGCCGAAGACAACACTGTGCGCCGGACTCATCGTCATTGAAGCCTGGTTCGGGGGCTACTGAGGGAGTCCGTGAAGGAAATATGCACTAGAGGCAATAATAATGTTATTATTTTATTTCCTTATATCATGATAAATGTTTATTATTCATGCTAGAATTGTATTATCCGGAAACATAATACTTGTGTGAATACATAGACAAACTAAATGTCACTAGTATGCCTCTACTTAACTAGCTCATTAATCAAAGATGGTTATGTTTCCTAACCATAGACATGTGTTGTCATTTGATTAATGGGATCACATTATTAGGAGAATGATGTGATTGACATGACCCATTCCATTAGCTTAGCACCCGATCATTTAGTATGTTGCTATTGCTTTCTTCATGACTTATACATGTTCCTATGACTATGAGATTATGCAACTCCCATTTGCCGGAGAACACTTTGTGTGCTACCAAACATCACAACTGGGTGATTATAAAGGAGCTCTACATGTGTCTCCAAAGGTAAATGTTGGGTTGGCGTATTTCAACATTAGGATTTGTCACTCCGATTGTCAGAGAGGTATCTCTGCGCCCTCTCGGTAATGCACATCACATAAGCCTTGCAAGCATTGAACGAATGAGTTAGTTGCAAGATGATGTATTACGAAACGAGTAAAGAGACTTGCCGGTAACGAGATTGAACTAGGTATTGAGATACCGACGATCGAATCTCGGGCAAGTAACATACCGATGACAAAGGGAACAACGTATGTTGTTATGCGGTCTGACCGATAAAGATCTTCGTAGAATATGTAGGAGCCAATATGAGCATCCAGGTTTCGCTATTGGTTATTGACCAGAGACATGTCTCGGTCATGTCTACATTGTTCTCGAACCCGTAGGGTCCGCATGCTTAAGGTTTCGATGACAGTTATATTATGAGTTTATGAGTTTTGATGTGCCGAAGTTAGTTCGGAGTCCCAGATGTGATCACGGACATAACGAGGAGTCTCTAAATGGTCGAGACATAAAGATTGATATATTGGACGGCTATATTCGGACACCGGAAGTGTTCCGGGTGATTTCGGAGAAAACCGGAGTACCGGAGGGTTACCGGAACCCCCCCGGGAGAAGTAATGGGCCATATGGGCCTTAGTGGAGAAAGAGAAGGGCAGCCAGGGTGGGCCGCGCGCCTCCTCCCCCCTGGTCCGAATTGGACTAGGAGAGGGGGGGCGGCGCCCCCCTTTCCTTCTCCCTCCCCACTTCCTTCCCCCTCCTAGTAGGAGTCCTACTCCTACTAGGAGGAGGACTCCTCCTTGGCGCGCCTATAGGGCCGGCCGGCCTCCACCCCTTGCTCCTTTATATACGGGGGCAGGGGGCACCCCTAGGCACACAAGTTGATCCACGTGATCATTCTCTTAGCCGTGTGCGGTGCCCCCTTCCACCATAATACTCGATAATATTGTAGCGGTGCTTAGGCGAAGCCCTGCGATGGTAGAACATCAAGATCGTCACCATTCCGTCGTGCTGACGGAACTCTTCCCCGACACTTTGCTGGATCGGAGTCCGGAGATCGTCATCGAGCTGAACGTGTGCTAAAACTCAGAGGTGCCGTAGTTTCGGTGCTTGATCGGTCGGGCCATGAAGACATACGACTACATCAACCGCATTGTCATAACGCTTCCGCTGTCGGTCTACAAGGGTACGTAGAGCACACTCTCCCCTCTTGTTGCTATGCATCACCATGATCATGCGTGTGCGTAGGAATTTTTTTAAAATTACTATGTTCCCCAACAGTGGTATCAGAGCCTAGGTTTTATGTGTTGATGTTATATGCACGAGTAGAACACAAGTGAGTTGTGGGTGATATAAGTCATACTGCTTACCAGCATGTCATACTTTGGTTCGGCGGTATTGTTGGACGAAGCGGCCCGGACCAACATTACGCGTACGCTTACGCGAGACCGTTTCTCCCGACGTGCTTTGCACAAAGGTGGCTAGCGGGTGTCAGTTTCTCCAACTTTAGTTGAACCGAGTGTGGGTATGCCCGGTCCTTGCGAAGGTTAAAACAACACCAACTTGTCAAACTATCGTTGTGGTTTTGATGTGTAGGTAAGATTGGTTCTTGCTTAAGCTCGTAGCAGCCACGTAAAATTTGCAACAACAAAGTAGATGACGTCTAACTTGTTTTTGCAGGACATGTTGTGATGTGATATGGTCAAGACATGATGCTAAATTTTATTGTATGAGATGATCATGTTTTTTAACCAAGTTATCGGCAACTGGCAGGAGCCATATGGTTGTCGCTTTATTGTATGCAATGCAATTGCGCTGTAATGCTTTACTTTATCACTAAGCGGTAGCGATAGTCGTGGAAGCATAAGATTGGCGAGACGACAACGATGCTATGATGGTGATCAAGGTGTCGCGCCGGTGACGATGGTGATCACGACGGTGCTTCGAAGATGAAGATCACAATCACAAGATGATGATGGCCATATCATATCACTTATATTGATTGCATGTGATGTTTATCTTTTATGCATCTTATCTTGCTTTGATTGACGGTAGCATTTTAAGATGATATCTCACTAATTATCAAGAAGTGTTCTCCCTGAGTATGCACCGTTGTGAAAATTCTTCGTGCTGAGACACCACGTGATGATCGGGTGTGATAGGCTCTATGTTCAAATACAACGGGAGCAAAACAGTTGCACACGCGGAATACTCAGGTTATACTTGACGATCCAAGCATATACAGATGTGACCTCGGAACACGGAGACCGAAAGGTCGAGCGTGAATCATATAGTAGATATGATCAACATAGTGATGTTCATCAATGAAACTACTCCATCTCACGTGATGATCGGACATGGTTTAGTTGATTTGGATCACGTAATCACTTAGAGGATTAGAGGGATGTCTATCTAAGTGGGAGTTCTTTAGTAATATGATTAATTGAACCTAAATTTATCATGAACTTAGTACCTGATAGTATCTTTCTTGTTTATGTTTGATTGTAGATAGATGGCCCGTGCTATTGTTCCGTTGAATTTTAATGCGTTCCTTGAGAAAGTAAAGTTGAAAGATGATGGTAGCAATTACACGGACTGGGTCAGTAACTTGAGGATTATCCTCATTGCTGCACAGAAGAATTACGTCCTAGAAGCACCGCTGGGTTCCAGGCCTGCTGCTGGAGCAACACCAGATGTTATGAACGTCTGGCAGAGCAAAGCTGATGACTACTCGATAGTTCAGTGTGCCATGCTTTACAGCTTAGAATCGGGACTTCAACGACGTTTTGAACGTCATGGAGCAAATGAGATGTTCTAGGAGTTGAAGTTAATATTTCAAGCAAATGCCCGGATTGAGAGATATGAAGTCTCCAATAAGTTCTATAGCTGCAAGATGGAGGAGAACAGTTCTGTCAGTGAGCATATACTCAAAATGTCTGGGTATAATAATCACTTGATTCAATTGGGAGTTAATCTTCCAGATGATTGCGTCATTGACAGAATTCTCCATCACTGCCACCAAGCTACAAGAGCTTCGTGATGAACTATAATATGCAAGGGATGAATAAGACTATTCCCGAGCTCTTCGCAATGCTGAAAGCTGCGGAGGTAGAAATCAAGAAGGAGCATCAAGTGTTGATGGTCAATAAGACCACTAGTTTCAAGAAAAAGGGCAAAGGAAAGAAGAAGGGGAACTTCAAAAAGAACAGCAAGCAAGTTGTTACTCAAGAGAAGAAACCCAAACCTGGACCTAAGCCTGAAACTGAGTGCTTCTACTGCAAGCAGACTGGTCACTGGAAGCGGAACTACCCCAAGTATTTGGCGGATAAGAAGGATGGCAAGGTGAACAAAGGTATATGTGATATACATGTTATTGATGTGTACCTTACTAATGCTCGTAGTAGCACCTGGGTATTTGATACTGGTTCTGTTGCTAACATTTGCAACTCGAAACATGGACTACGGATTAAGCGAAGATTGGCTAAGGACGAGGTGACGATGCGCGTGGGAAATGGTTCCAAAGTTGATGTGATCGCGGTCGGCACGCTACCTCTACATCTACCTTCGGGATTAGTATTAGACCTAAATAATTGTTATTTGGTGCCAGCGTTAAGCATGAACATTATATCTGGATCTTGTTTGATGCGAGACGGTTATTCATTTAAATCAGAGAATAATGGTTGTTCTATTTATATGAGTAATATCTTTTATGGTCATGCACCCTTAAAGAGTTGTCTATTCTTATTAAATCTCGATAGTAGTGACACACATATTCATAATGTAGAAGCCAAAAGATGCAGAGTTGATAATGATAGTGCAACTTATTTGTGGCACTGCCGTTTGGGTCATATCGGTGTAAAGCGCATGAAGAAACTCCATACTGATAGACTTTTGGAACCACTTGATTATGAATCACTTGGTACTTGCGAACCGTGCCTTATGGGTAAGATGACAAAAACACCGTTCTCCGGTACTATGGAGAGAGCAACAGATTTGTTGGAAATCATACATACAGATGTATGTGGTCCGATGAATGTTGAGGCTCGTGGCGGATATCGTTATTTTCTCACCTTCACAGATGACTTAAGCAGATATGGGTATATCTACTTAATGAAACAAAAGTCTGAAACGTTTGAAAAGTTCAAAGAATTTCAGAGTGAAGTTGAAAATCATCGTAACAAGAAAAAAAAATTCCTATGATCTGATCGTGGAGGAGAATATTTGAGTTACGAGTTTGGTGTACATTTGAAACAATGCGGAATAGTTTCGCAACTCACGCCACCTGGAACACCACAGCATAATGGTGTGTCCGAACGTCGTAATCGTACTTTACTAGATATGGTGCGATCTATGATGTCTCTTACTGATTTACCGCTATCGTTTTGGGGATATGCTCTAGAGACGGCCGCATTCACGTTAAATAGGGCACCATCAAAATCCGTTGAGACGACGCCTTATGAACTGTGGTTTAGCAAGAAACCAAAGTTGTCATTTCTGAAAGTTTGGGGCTGCGATGCTTATGTGAAAAAGCTTCAACCTGATAAGCTCGAACCCAAATCGGAGAAATGTGTCTTCATAGGATATCCAAAGGAAACTATTGGATACACCTTCTATCATAGATCCGAAGGCAAGACTTTTGTTGCTAAATTCGGAAACTTTCTAGAGAAGGAGTTTCTCTCGAAAGAAGTGAGTGGGAGGAAAGTAGAACTTGACGAGGTAACTGTACCTGCTCCCTTATTGGAAAGTAGTACATCACAGAAACCAGTTTCTATGACACCTACACCAATTAGTGAGGAAGCTAATGATGATGATCATGAAACTTCAGAACAAGATACTACTGAACCTCGTAGATCAACCAGAGTAAGATCCGCACCAGAGTGGTATGGTAATCCTGTTGGAAGTCATGCTACTAGATCATGATGAACCTACGAACTATGAAGAAGCGATGGTGAGCCCAGATTCCGCAAAATGGCTTGAAGCCATGAAATCTGAGATGGGATCCATGTATGAGAACAAAGTATGGACTTTGGTTGACTTGCCCAATGATCGGCAAGCAATTGAGAATAAATGGATCTTCAAGAAGAAGACTGACGCTGACGGTAATATTACTGTCTACAAAGCTCGACTTGTCGCAAAAGGTTTTCGACAAGTTCAAGGGATTGACTACGATGAGACCTTCTCACCCGTAGCGATGCTTAAGTCTGTCCGAATCATGTTAGCAATTTCCGCATTTTATAATTATGAAATTTGGCAGATGGATGTCAAAACTGCATTCCTGAATGGATTTCTGGAAGAAGAGTTGTATATGATGAAACCGGAAGGTTTTGTCGATCCAAAGGGAGCTAACAAAGTATGCAAGCTCCAGCCATATATGTAGATGACATATTACTAATCGGAAATGATATAGAATTTCTGAATAGCATAAAGGGATACTTGAATAAGAGTTTTTCAATGAAAGACCTCGGTGAATCTGCTTACATATTGGGCATTAAGATCTATAGAGATAGATCAAGACGCTTAATTGGACTTTCACAAAGCACATACCTTGACAAAATTTTGAAGAAGTTCAAAATGGATCAAGCAAAGAAAGGATTCTTGCCTGTGTTACAAGGTGTGAAATTGAGTAAGACTCAATGCCCGACCAATGCAGAAGATAGAGAGAAAATGAAAGATGTTCCCTATGCTTCAGCCATAGGCTCTATCATGTATGCAACGCTGTGTACCAGACCTGATGTGTGTCTTGCTATAAGTCTAGCAAGGAGGTACCAAAGTAATCTAGGAGTGGATCACTGGACAGCGGTCAAGAACATCCTGAAATACCTGAAAAGTACTAAGGATATGTTTCTCATATATGGAGGTGACAAAGAGCTCATTGTAAATGGTTACGTTGATGCAAGCTTTGACACTGATCCGGACGATTCTAAATCGCAAACCGGATACGTGTTTACATTAAACGGTGGAGCTGTCAGTTGGTGCAGTTCTAAACAAAGCATTGTGGCGGGATCTACATGTGAAGCGGAGTACATAGGTGCTTCGGAAGCAGCAAACGAAGGAGTCTGGATGAAGGAGTTCATATCCGATCTAGGTGTCATACCTAGTGCATCGGGTCCAATGAAAATCTTTTGTGACAATACTGGTGCAATTGCCCTGGCAAAGGAATCCAGATTTCACAAGAGAACCAAGCACATCAAGAGACGCTTCAATTCCATCCGGGATCTAGTCCAGGTGGGAGACATAGAGACTTGCAAGATACATACGGATCTGAATGTTGTAGACCTGTTGACTAAGCCTCTTCCACGAGCAAAACATGATCAGCACCAAAGCTCCATGGGTGTTAGAATCATTACTGTGTAATCTAGATTATTGACTCTAGTGCAAGTGGGAGACTGAAGGAAATATGCCCTAGAGGCAATAATAATGTTATTATTTTATTTCCTTATATCATGATAAATGTTTATTATTCATGCTAGAATTTTATTATCCGGAAACATAATACTTGTGTGAATACATAGACAAACTAAACGTCACTAGTATGCCTCTACTTGACTAGCTCGTTAATCAATGATGGTTATGTTTCCTAACCATAGACATGTGTTGTCATTTGATTAACGGGATCACATCATTAGGTGAATGATCTGATTGACATGACCCATTCCATTAGCTTAGCACCCGATCGTTTAGTATGTTGCTATTACTTTCTTCATGACTTATACATGTTCCTATGACTATGAGATTATGCAACTCCCGTTTGCCGGAGGAACACTTTGTGTGCTACCAAATGTCACAACGTAACTGGGTGATTATAAAGGTGCTCTACAGGTGTCTCCAAAGGTACATGTTGGGTTGGCGTATTTCAAGATTAGGATTTGTCACTCCGATTGTCGGAGAGGTATCTCTGGGCCCTCTCGGTAATGCACATCACATAAGCCTTGCAAGCATTGCAACTAATGAGTTAGTTGCGAGATGATGTATTACGGAACGAGTAAAGAGACTTGCCGGTAACGAGATTGAACTAGGTATTGGATACCGACGATCGAATCTCGGGCAAGTAACATACCGATGACAAAGGGAATAACGTATGTTGTCATGCGGTCTGACCGATAAAGATCTTCGTAGAATATGTAGGAGCCAATATGGGCATCCAGGTCCTGCTATTGGTTATTGACCGGAGACGTGTCTCGGTCATGTCTACATTGTTCTCGAACCGTAGGGTCTGCACGCTTAAGGTTTCGATGACAGTTATATTATGAGTTTATGAGTTTTGATGTACCGAAGGAGTTCGGAGTCCCGGATGAGATCGGGGACATGACGAGGAGTCTCGAAATGGTCGAGACGTAAAGATCGATATATTGGACGACTATATTCGGACATCGGAAAGGTTCCGAGTGATTCAGGTATTTTTTGGAGTACCGGGTAGTTACGGGAGAAGCAATGGGCCTTGATGGGCTTTAGTGGAAAGAGGAGAAAGGGCCAAGGGGCTGCTGCGCCCCCTCCCCTCTGGTCCGAATTGGACTAGGGAAAAAGGGGCCGGCCACCTTTCCTTCTCCTCCACTTCCTTCTCCCTTCCTCCCCTCTTGGTGGACTCCTACTAGGACTTGGAGTCCTAGTAGGACTCCACATCCTGGCCGCACCAATTGCCTTGGCCGGCCTCCTCCTCCTCCATCCTTTATATACCGAGGCAAGGGGCACCCCAAGAACACAAGTTGATCCACGTGATCGTTTTCTTAGCCGTGTGCGGTGCCCCCTTCCACCATACTCCTCGATAATATTGTAGCGGTGCTTAGGCGAAGCCCTGCAACGGTAGAACATCAAGATCGTCACCACGCCGTCGTGCTGACGGAACTCTTCCCCGACACTTTGCTGGATCGGAGTCCGGGGATCGTCATCGAGCTGAACGTGTGCTAAAACTCGGAGGTGCCGTAGTTTCGGTGCTTGATCGGTCGGGCCGTGAAGACGTACGACTACATCAACCGCGTTGTCATAACGCTTCCGCTGTCGGAGGGTACGTAGATCACACTCTCCCCTCTCGTTGCTATGCATCACCATGATCTTGCGTGTGCGTAGGAAATTTTTTGAAATTACTACGTTCCCCAACAATTCCCTATGCCTCAACCATAGGATTTATAAATTATGCCATGCTATGTACCAGATCTATTGTATACCCTACACTAATTTTGGCAAGGGAGTACAATAGTGATCTAGGAGTAGATCACTGGACAACGGTCAAAATTATCCTTAGTGGAATAAGGATATGTTTCTCGATTATGGAGGTGACAAAAAGGTTCATCGTAAAGGGTTACGTCGATGCAAGTTTTGACACTGATCCAGATGACTCTAAGTCTCAATCTGGATACATATTGAAAGTGGGAGCAATTAGCTAGAGTAGCTCCGTGCAGAGCATTGTTGACATAGGAATTTGCAAAATACATACGGATCTGAATGTGGCAGACCCGTTGACTAAACTTCTCTCACAAACAAAACATGATCACACCTTAGTACTCTTAGGGTGTTAATCACATAGCAATGTGAACTAGATTATTGACTCTAGTAAACCCTTTGGGTGTTGGTCACATGACGATGTGAACTATGGGCGTTAATCACATGGTGATGTGAACTATTGGTGTTAAATCACATGGTGATGTGAACTAGATTATTGACTCTAGTGCAAGTGGGAGACTGAAGGAAATATGCCCTAGAGGCAATAATAAAGTTATTATTTATTTCCTTATATCATGATAAATGTTTATTATTCATGCTAGAATTATATTAACCGTAAACATAATACTTGTGTGAATACATAGACAAACAGAGTGTCACTAGTATGCCTCTACTTGACTAGTTCGTTGATCAAAGATGGTTATGTTTCCTAACCATAGACATGAGTTGTCATTTGATTAATGGGATCACATCATTAGGAGAATGATGTGATTGACTTGACCCATTCCATTAGCTTAGCACTTGATCGTTTAGATTGTTGCTATTGCTTTCTTCGTGACTTATACATATTCCTATGACTATGAGATTATGCAACTCCCGTTTACCGGAGGAACACTTTGTGTGCCACCAAACGTCACAACGTAACTGGGTGATTATAAAGGTGCTCTACAGGTGTCTCCGAAGGTACTTGTTGGGTTGGCGTATTTCGAGATTAGGATTTGCCACTCCGATTGTCTAAGAGGTATCTCTGGGCCCTCTCGGTAATGCACATCACTTAAGCCTTGCAAGCATTGCAACTAATGAGTTAGTTGTGGGATGATGTATTACGGAACGAGTAAAGAGACTTGCCGGTAACGAGATTGAACTAGGTATTGAGATATCGACGATCGAATCTCGGGCAAGTAACATACCGATGACAAAGGGAACAACGTATGTTGTTATGCGGTCTGACCGATAAAGATCTTCGTAGAATATGTCGGAGCCAATATGAGCATCCAGGTTCCGCTATTGGTTATTGACCGGAGACGTATCTAGGTCATGTCTACATAGTTCTCGAACCCGTAGGGTCCGCACGCTTAACGTTTCGATGACAGTTATATTATGAGTTTATATGTTTTGATGTACCGAAGGTTGTTCGGAGTCCCGGATGTGATCACGGACATGACGAGGAGTCTCGAAATGGTCGAGACATGAAGATTGATATATTGGAAGCCTATGTTTGGATATCGAAAGTGTTCCGGGTGAAATAGGGATTTTACCGGAGTACCGGGAGGTTACCTGAACCCCCCGGGGACTTAATGGGCCTTAGTGGGCCTTGGTAGAAGAGAGGAGAGGCGGCCAGGGCAAGGGCCACGCCCCCTCCCTGCTAGTCCGAATAGGACAAGGAGAGGGGGGCGGCGCCCCCTTCCTTCTTCTCCTCCACCTCTTTCCCCTCTCTCTCTCCTAGTCCAACAAGGAAAAGGGGGGAGTCCTACTCCCGGTAGGAGTAGGACTCCTCCTGGCGCGCCCCCTCTAGGCCGGCCGCACCTCCCCCTTGCTCCTTTATATACGGGGGCAGGGGGCACCCTAGATACACAACAATTGATCGTTTGATCTTTTAGCCGTGTGCGGTGCCCCCTCCACCATAGTCCACCTTGATAATACTGTAGCGGTGCTTAGGCGAAGCCCTGCGTCGGTAGAACATCATCATCGTCACCACACCGTCGTGCTGATGAAACTCTCCCTCAACCCTCGGCTGGATCGGAGTTCGAGGGACGTCATCGGGCTGAACGTGTGCTGAACTCGGAGGTGCCATGCGTTCGGTACTTGATTGGTCGGATCATGAAGACGTACGACTACATCAACCGCATTGTGCTAACGCTTCCGCTTTCGGTCTACGAGGGTACGTGGACAACACTCTCCCATCTCGTTGCTATGCATCACCATGATCTTGCGTGCGCGTAGGATTTTTTTTGAAATTACTACGTTCCCCAACACAAATTTCATCTATTTTACCTCTCCTAAAGTTTCAGTTCTTTTCATCCTAGAACCCTCAAAATTTTCAACTAAGAAATAGTGTTGGGGAACATAGTAATAATTCAAAAAAATTCCTACGTAATGGAGGGGGGAAGAGGAGGCCGGCCTAGGAGGGGCGCGCCTATAGGGGGAGTCCAACTAGGATTCCCTATCCTAGTTGAAGTCCCCTTCCTTTTCCAAGAGGGGAGAGAGGGAAGGAGTAGGAGAGGGAGAAGGAAAGAGAGGGGGGCGCCGCCCCCTCCCTAGTCCAATTCGGACTTGCCATGGGGGGGCAGCCACCCCTTGAGTCCCTTCTCTCCTTTCCCGTATGGCCCATTAAGGCCCACTACTTCCCCTGGCGAATTCCCGTAACTCTCCGGTATTCCGAAAAATACCCGAATCACTCGGAACATTTCCGACGTCCGAATATAGCCATCCAATATATCGATCTTTATGTCTCGACCATTTCGAGACTCCTCGTCATGTCCGTGATCTCATCCGGGACTCCGAACAACCTTCGGTGCATCAAATCACATAACTCATAATACAGATCGTCATCGAAGTTAAGCGTGCGGACCCTACGGGTTCGAGAACTATGTAGACATGACCGAGACACATCTCTGGTCAATAACCAATAGCGGAATCTGGATGCTCATATTGGCTCCTACATATTCTACGAAGATCTTTATCGGTCAAACCGCATAACAACATACGTTGTTCCCTTTGTCATCGGTATGTTACTTGCCCGAGATTCGATTGTTGGTATCCTCATACCTAGTTCAATCTCGTTATCGGCAAGTCTCTTTACTTGTTCCGTAATGCATCATCCCGTAACTAATTATTTAGTCACATTGCTTGCAAGGCTTATAGTGATGAGCATTACCGAGAGGGCCCAGAGATACCTCTCCGATACACGGAATGACAAATCCTAATCTCGATCTATGCCAACTCAACAAACACCATCGGAGACACCTGTAGAGCATCTTTATAATCACCTAGTTACGTTGTGACGTTTGATAGAACACTAAGTGTTCCTCCGGTATTCGGGAGTTGCATAATCTCATAGTCAGAGGAACATGTATAAGTCATGAAGAAAGCAATAGCAATAAACTAAACGATCATAGTGCTAAGTTAACGGATGGGTCATGTCCATCACATCATTCTCTAATGATGTGATCCTGTTCATCAAATGACAACACATGTCTGGCTAGGAACTTAACCATTTTTTATTAACGAGCTAGTCAAGTAGAGGATACTAGGGACACTCTGTTTGTCTATGTATTCACACATGTACCAAGTTTCCGGTTAATACAATTGTAGCATGAATAATAAACATTTATCATGATTTTACAAAATATAAATAACAACTTTATTATTGCCTCTAGGGCATATTTCCTTCATGGACTAATCTGAGCCGTCCTTGTGTTTAGGAGGGGTGTACCGAAGCAGAAGTGTCAAAAGATGGTGTTAGTGGTGAGTGAATGTGCACGTGCATTTTTTTCAAACACAATACAAACATAGATGCTTACATACACTCACCCAGAAATGCATGCACGCATACCCTACTCCTATTAGTACCTTCAACATACCGAGTCGGCACATCATTGTGAGATTAATGAAGTGACCAGGCACCTCGTAGTCGACGAGAACGTCTCCTCTCACTAAACGAACATCGCTGAAAAGCCTGAAATAAATACAGAAAATGTGAGCACAGGTGCCAAGTTTAGAACATGAATCCTAGTGGGCTGATTCCACTGCAAGGATCCTAACCATCAGAGCTATGCTCACTTCACGAATCTGCATGGTTGAGGCTATCAAGAGCATATCATGTGAAACATGACTTCATGTGCACCTTGCATCATGCGAATTTGGACCGTTGGATGAAAAACCGATGAACAATATTAAGACAGAGATGGTGTTGTGAATATAGCTTGCAAAAAGGATCTTACATTTAAACAAAATCAACCCTTGGCCTACTCCATCACGATTTCGTTGTACTGGGTTGGTTTTCATGAAACACGAGGTCTTATTGTAAAAGTTTCAGACTATGAGGATGGACTGCGTGTTTAATTTGACGAAATGCTTGGCCCTCTTTGCAAATGTGCCAGCAACTATCTTTCATGCAAACTTATCCGTTGATTTTCCATCCAATAGCTCAAATCCACACGGTGCCTTAGGCACACAGAAACGCGGTTTCACATGATATGTTCTCGTTAACATTTTGCATTCTGTTTTAACAGACCGAGCACACACGCCATGCTGACATGATGCTGAATTCCACATCAGTATCAGTCAGGCGAGTCGGCACATGGCACATAATTTAGTGGACGAATTGAGGTAAAGGAGGCGATTTGTGTGATGGTTTTAATTTTACTAAAAGGATAAACTGTGAACATGGCACCTATGCGTGCTACTGCTAGTATGTGGCAAGGAATATACACTTGCTGCATGCACATGAAAGAGCACGGTTATGTTGCAGGATAAGCTCCTGGCATCTTCCTAACAATCAATCAGTTGGCAGCCTGCAGCCTACATATATGTTAGACGAGACCGCTGACTGTATGTCCGCACAAGATCATGAATACAGTATAACTTACATGGAACACCTGAGCAACGTGTGTGAACTTACCTTGTCATGCTCTGGATTGAACAGGCTCAAAGCACAGCCTAATCAATAGGTCAACAGCACTTTGCTTAGCCATTTATCGCCACGTCCATTCACATCATGTCATTTGCAGGATATATGATTTTTGAAGAAGTTGTTGAAAGTAACTACTCCCTCCGTTCCTAAATATTTGTTTTTCTAGACATTTCAAATGACTACTGCATACGGATGTATGTAGACATATTTTAGAGTGTAGATTCACTCATTTTGCTCCGTATGTAGTCACTTGTTGAAATGCCTAGAAAGACAAGTATTTAGGAACGGATGGAGTATAAATTAAATGGAACCTCCCCCATCTAGCATGCATGCTACATTTTGTTTATAATAGCTCAATATTGCAATAAAAGAAATGCTAATCCAGCCCCCATGGACGGATGCTTGCAGTAGAAGTTGCCTCAAAAAATAACACTACTGCATATCGAATTCATAGTCAGCGACATTTTGTTAAACCAAACGAAGCCTAGATTCAAAAGTGAGCAAACACTATATACACAAGTCAGCGACCTGATCGTTGAAACTATACGACGACTACAGAGCATACGAGGGAATACGAGGGGAGGCGAGGCACTGTTCAGCGGCCACAGACTAATGTTCTTGTTGCCCATGTGGATTGACACGGGCGGCCGAAACATAGGCAGTAGCGCGATCCTTGCACCATCTTCTGAGCCGGCACACAAGAGAACAAAGATATACAAGCGCATGCCACAGCAAGAATCTGCAGTGTAAATAAACATAAATACAGTTAGCCACCTGCAAAATAATACTAGTAATAACAGATACAGTTAGCGTGCATAATCAGGATTTAGAAAAGCTGGAGCAATTCAAGCATAATAGTCGAGTTAATAAAAAACTAGTAATGTTCGTTAAATTGACGTATGTACAGAAAGCCGAAATCTAAATCACTGTCGACTAAATGTACTATATACGATTTACACATAGACGTAGGCGCTCAAATCTCTGTCGGACGGAACACGCTAGCGAGCTAGCACACCAACAAATCGCATGCAGGAACTGATGCTATGGACAGGCAGGCGTACGAGCTGCGTTCTGCATTTGATTGTAGCGGAATTAAGCGTCAGGAAAGAGAACTCACAGCGCCAGGAGCCCAGCGATAACAAGCAGGAAAGGTCCCAAAAAGTCCCAGAAGAAGTCAGGCTTCTTCGACTCTGTCGGAATCAGCACGGCGTCGATGAGGTAGACGGCGAGATGGTCGTCATCGACGACAGTCTTGGTGATGCTGGCCTCGTTCTGTGACGACGGCGGCCACGGAGAAAGTATCGCCCTGCCTCTGTAGTGATTGATGATGAGTGTCTGCTCCCCATCAAGCGTCAACACCTCCCACAACCAGTAGACCCGGCTGTGCAGCTCCTCGGAGTAAGCCATCCTCAGCCCGTGGTACAGGAGGAGCCCGGCCTGCTCGTCGACAGTGAGGCTATGGAACCTCGGGACGAACGCCCCCACCGCCTCGTCGTCAGGGCAGAGAATGGTGAGCCCCAGGTCGCTGCCGATCTGCTCGCGGAACGTGTCGCCCACGCCGGCCGTCGTGGCGACGAGGGCGGCGAAGGCGCCGCACCCGCCCTCGGACAAGAGCATCGTCAAAGCGTCCTCCGACGCCTCCGGTGGTTGCCCCTCGGCCCAAGCCTCCTCCGGCGCCTCGGGTGATTGCCCCTGGAACTGGGCGCAGGGGACGAGCAGGAGGAGCAAGATCATGCAGGAGGCGACGGCGGCTCCGGCGAGCCGCTCCATTGTGCTTCTCCGGCCCTGAGAAGTGAGAACTGGGAGGATGGAGATGAACAGGGGAAAAGAGGGTTTTTGGCCGGCCTTGGACTCCAGGCCCAGTGCCCTAGCCTACCGCAGCTACCTCGATTCCAATTCTCCTTGGACACTCTCCATGTGCTTGCTCCCTTTTCTCTTTGGCATTCCACTGGAAATGTGGTGGTGAGGACACGAAAGATGGCGTTGTTGAATGAATGCGCGTGGCTGGCTCTGCCTACCAGCATCACTGAAAATGTGATGGCTGCAGAAGTTGTGTGTCTCCGACTGAGGAAAATGTACACCGATGGGTTTCTCTGTGGGACTTTCCACGAAACTTCGTGTGCGCTGAAATTTGACACGCCGTGGTATGTTGCACACGTTAACTTGTGTTCAGAATTTAGAGTTACAGCGGATTTCACTTTGAGCAATGATACTTACATTGTCACGCAGTAGGATGAACAGGCTGAACACACAGCCTAATCAACACGCTAAACAGCCATTTTCCATCTCAATATACACGATAAAAAACAGTAATCGTAGCCAGAAGCATCACCATAACTGTTCTCGTCTCAAAATAGCATGCAAAACCAAAGCAGAAAAACTAAGCAATTCTTCTTACCTAATAATAACCTACTCCAGAGGCATCATCAAGCTTTGGGTTTTCTCTAACAAAAAGCACCCGCCAGGCATTCATCATTGTTACCTTTGCATATCAAGATGTTCCGCGACACTAAAGTTACGCTGACCTGCCCGCATGACGGTCCTCCGACTCGGAGAAGTAGTCAGCACCCAGCAGGTCGTCTTGGCCGTTGTACTGCACCTTGCTAGCTCCAAGGGTCTCGGCGCTGCCAAATCCTCCGGCATAGCTGCTGCCATTGCGGCTGCCAGTAAAGTTGCCGATGCCGCTCACATTTCCAGCAAAGTTGCCGCTGTTGTTGCCAGCAGCAACAGCAGAATGCCCGCTGCTGAAACTGCCAGTGCTTCCGCCCAAGACTGCATTGCCACCAGCTCCACTGTTGTAGTTGCCGGCGCCATACATGTTGGGAGAACTGTACCCACCAGCGCTGTTGACGCCGTTGTCGCCACCAGCAACAGCAGAATTCCCGCTGCTGAAACGGCCAGTGCTTTCGCCAAAGGCTGCATTGCCGCCAGCTCCACTGTTGTAGTTGCCGGCACCATAGGTGTTGGGAGAATTGTACCCACCAGCGCTGTTGACGCCGTTGTCGCCACCAGCAACAGCAGAATTGAAACTGCCGGTCTTTTCGCCGAAGACTGCATTGCCGCCAGCTCCACTGTTGTAGTTGCCTGCACCATACGTGTTGGGGAAATTGTTCCCACCAGCGCTGCCGTTGTTGCCACCAGCAACAGCAGAATGCCCACTACTGAAACTGCCGGTCTTTTCGCCGAAGACTGCATTGCCGCCAGCTCCGCTGTTGTAGTTGCCGGCACCATACGTGTTGGGGAAATTGTTCCCACCAGCGCTGCCGTTGTTGCCACCAGCAACAGCAGAATGCCCACTACTGAAACTGCCGGTCTTTTCGCCGAAGACTGCATTGCCGCCAGCTCCGCTGTTGTAGTTGCCGGCACCATACGTGTTGGGGAAATTGTTCCCACCAGCGCTGCCGTTGTTGCCACCAGCAACAGCAGAATGCCCACTACTGAAACTGCCGGTCTTTTCGCCGAAGACTGCATTGCCGCCAGCTCCGCTGTTGTAATTGCCCACGCCATATGTGTTGGGGGAACTGTACCCACCAGCGCCGCCGTAGCTACCAGCACTTCCACCCAAATTGCTGGCATTATTGTAGCTTCCACCACCACCGCCGTAGCTACCAGCACTTCCAGCCGAATTGTTGGCATTATTGTAGCTTCCGCCACCGCCGCCGTAGCCACCAGCACTTCCACCCGAGTTGCTGGCATTATTGTAGCTTCCGCCACCGCCGCCGTAGACACCAGCACTTCCACCCGAGTTGCTGGCATTATTGTAGCTTCCGCCACCGCCGCCGTAGCCACCAGCACTTCCACCCGAGTTGCTGGCATTATTGTAGATTCCGCCACCACCATCATAGCCACCAGCACTTCCACCCGAGTTGCTGGCATTATTGTAGATTCCGCCACCACCACCATAGCCACCAGTACTTCCGCCCGAGTTGCTGGCATTATTGTAGCTTCCGCCACCGCCGCCATAGCCACCAGAACTTCCACCAGAGTTGCTCGCATTATTGTAGATTCCACCACCACTACCATAGCTACCACCACTTCTGCCCGAGTTGCTGGCATTATTGTAGCTTCCGTCACCACCGCCATAGCCACCAGCAACAGCATTGTTGTTCATGCTAGAATACTCGCCGCCGCCTGCAGCACCACTGTAACCACCATATCCCGCATTACCATATCCACCACCACTGGCATGCCCTGCACTTCCATAATCAGCACCATTGCCCACATATCCACCACCACCACTTCCATATCCCGTGCTGACATATCCGCCACTTCTGTAACCACCACCATTGCCAGCATATCCACCGCCATGGCTTCCATATCCCGCGCCGCCATATCCGCCACTTCCATAATTACCAGTGCCGTATCCACCTCCACGTGTCCCACCAGCACGGTCACTGGCGTAGCCTACCTTTATCATTCGTCCGTGAAGGTCCTAAAGCAGATGGATGCGTTACAAATTTGCAAAAGATAAACATAATGACAGGTATGTCCATATTTTAGAAATGGTGCAACTTTAATCAAGGCAGAAAACAATCCCCAAGTTCTGATGGTAGAACATTTCCGCAAGAATCAGGGGAGGTCACTTTTACAGCTCAGCAAGATATCCTAGACATAAATTAAGTCAAAATAATTCAAATATTTACAGGAACAGTTATCTCATGCAACGATATGCCAAAATTGAGAATAGTCTGCAACTCCCTAAACATGCATTCCCTGGTGTTCATCAGTTCATGAATCATGCGATCTATTAACATCTGGGATGATGCATCTAGGAAACAAGTGCCAACAGCTTCGGATTCTTTGAAATTACAACAATGGATTAACAACAATATGGTGCTCAAAATGTCAAAGATCTGGAGCTCTAGCATATAATTGGGTCAATACTCATAGAGCTGATGTTTGTATGAAGGTATGTCGTGAACTAAGGCAGGAAAAGGGAAGGTGCTTGCCATTATCCGTGGCAGAACATAAATTGATGAGCGGCACAGTTTAATGGTCAGTGAATCAATGCAAATTCAGACATCTCCACTTTAGATCAAGACAACAATGAAGTAACGCTAATTATATTGCATCATTGTGTTGATAAAACAGTTTGGCAGTTGCAGCGCATGACAAGTGTCATGTAAAAAAGGCAGCAAACAAGAACAATGAATAGACAACAGGACAAGCTACACTCCTAAAGCAAAAAAGGGCAACCTGAAATTTGGGACTATATTTGCAAAGTGGTGTAGAGGATATAAGTGGAACATTAGGCATGAAAATGTCATAGCATATCCGCAATAACACGTAGGGGATCTCTCTAAAATCACCTTGCCATCCATGGCACTAATGGCAGCCGCGGCAGCTTCGGTGGATGCATAAGTAACAAATCCAAATCCCTTTGACCTGCCAGACTCCCTGTCCATGATGATTCTAGCTGAACCCAATCCGAAAAGAAAGAAAGTGTTAACAACATGGCAAAAATATACATCAAATGTGCCACACCAATTGGGAGAACAACCTTCAATGACGTCCCCATAGCCAGAAAAGGCATCCCTGAGAGTTGGGTCATCTGTGGCATATGATAGTCCTGAAAGGCGGTAGACCATACATGTAATTAGATAATTCGTCGGCATCAACAATACCCACGAACCTTCGAATCAGAAGGAGCTAGAACAGTGATCTCATATGAGCATACCTCCAACAAAAAGCTTGGAAGAAGACATGCACCTTACTGCCTGGAGCAGCGACGAATTCGAGGACCCGGAGGCCCTCCTCAGCACAATCCCCATCCTACTAGCAAAAGCCATCGCACAAGTCCCCTGCTACAGACCACGGGCACTGAAGAAGAAGAACAAAAAACCTTGCATGAGACAGATTCACGATTGCTAACGCAGAAGGATAAACCCCGAATGGGGATCCAGTCGAACCCCCGAATTTTCTCAAATCAAACCGCTATTAGGAGAGGGCTATTGACGCGGAATCTCGGAAGCACTAATTCGCTTTAGATGCAGGAAATGGAACCCGAAATGCACGGCTGGCGTGGTTCGATTCGAATGTTTGAGGGCAACGAAAAGGCAGGAGCGGGACGAACAGTGCTACGAGCAAAGGCAGGGGTCCATGATCCTTACCGGCGAGAGGAATCGCGTCCGGACCACGCCGCCGGCAAGAGGGGATTCGCGTCCGGGCCACGCCGCCGGTGCGAGTGAAAGGGATTTCGGTCGTAGCAGGGGTGATTTGGCGGGAGCGGAGGGAGGAGGGGGTTTCGGCGGCGAGGGACTCCGGCCTCCGGGACGGCGGCTGCTCTCCTAACCTTCTTGTTAAACCCTATCGGTGGGGTTTGTTCCTTCCTTGAACCCCAGGGCCGCGATTTCGATTTTTATTTTTCAAGAAATGGTAGCAGGGATCCGAAGATCCCAGAAGCCGGTGTTTACATCATTGCAAAGAGAACCCTGACAAAACTAAAATTGCACACGCGTCCGCTCTTATGCACTTTTTTTTTTGAGACGAAACAACGCTTTTAATTCAATCAAACAAGGTTTGTGGGATACAAAGGTTACTAGGAGAATTGGAGAGCCACAAATGACGTCCCACATCCAAGCTAGTAGCCATCTTAGCAATAGTATGAGCCTCAAAATTGTACTCGCGCTGCTCGTGGCATATTTCACATGCCAAAAAAACGGATCTACGAGAGTTAATCTCCTTCACTATCATACAGTACTCACCACGCTGCTCTGTCTCCTTAAGCTCATGTATGACTCTCAGACAGTCGGTAGCGATATGGATCTTGCGAAATGTCAAATCCTCACATAGGGCTTGAGCTTCTCGACACGCAAACGCTTCCAAAGTTTCAGGCTCCGTCAAACCTTCAAAAACAATCGCAGAAACCCCCAGATAATTTCTATGTTCATCCCTACACACAACTCCCACGGCTCCTTTGTTTGTATTTTTTGCCACTGCTGCATCAGCGTTAAGCTTTGCATGTCCCACGAGCGGTGGCTTCCATGCTTGAGGAGCTCGAATGGTAGCTGAACAATAACTTCTACTTTGGCTCCTCTGACTTCCTCGCACGTCATCCAAATACCTACTTATAAAGAGATGTGTGGACAATGGGCTTTGGAATTCTTGCTCGTGGATCGCCTTGCGTCGAGCCCACCATAGTGCCCATAATGTCACTAGAACCTCCACGAACTGATCCTCCTTCAACGTTTTGGTAAGGTTAAACATCCATAATTTCGCATTCGGAGTTTCATCTCCCACCCAAGGGATGATCACATCATCCTCACGGAGCGACCTGTAACACCCTGGATATAACTTTCCCAATTTGTACTCCGACTCTTGTCGTTTCCGGCGTTAAGTTAATTTATTTCCTCGGATTCGGGTTTTGTCTCCGTGTGTTGTTGTCGTTGTCATGCATCTCATATCATGTCATCATGTGCATTGCATTTGCATACATGTTCGTCTCATACATTCGAGCATTTTCCCCGTTGTCCGTTTTGCATTCCGGCGCTTCGTTCTCCTCCGGTGGTCATTTCTAGCTTTCTTTCGTGTGTGGGGATTAAACATTTCCGGATTGGACCGAGACTTGCCAAGCGGGCTTGGTATACTACCGGTAGACCGCCTGTCAAGTTTCGTACCATTTGGACTTCGTTTGGTACTCCAACGGTTAACCGAGGGACCGAAAAGGCCTCGTGTGTGTTGCAGCCCAACACCCCTCCAATTTGGCCCAAAACTCACCAAACTCTGCTCCATGTCCTAGAGCGTTCGATCACGATCGCGCGGCCGAAAACCGCACCTCATTTGGACTCTCCTAGCTCCCTCTATGCCTATAAATAGACCCCCCCCCCATTTTCAGATCTTCTCCTCCCACGAAACCCTAAAAAAATAGATCTCCGCCGCCGCCGGACAACGTCCGGATCCGCCGCCGCCAACCACCGGGCGCCACGTGGCGCGGGTGGACCACATCACCGCCGCCACTCCCGCCGGCCCGTCAGGCCCGGAGCGGGCCCGCCTCTCCGCTGCTCGGGCCAGAGCCCGCGCCTCCTTCCCGCCTCGTCTTCCCCAGCCCCGGGTGCCCGAGCCCCGCCGCCGTCGAAGCCCGCCGCCGCCGCACCATTTCCGGCCGGGGCAAGCTCCGCCCCGGGCCACCTCGTCGCCGGCCGCCGCCCCTCGCCGCCTCCGGTCGCCGCCTCGTCGCCGGCGTCGCCTCCTCCGCCACTCCCGCCTCTCCCTCCTCGTCTCCGAGCTCCGGCCGCCGCGAACTCCACCGGTGAACAGGAACTCCGGCGGTGAACAGTAGATCCGGCGTGCATCGAAATCCATGCAGATCTGGATCTGAGATCCGCGGGTTGACTTTTTCTTCTCCGAACCCTAATTTTTATGCTAACTTTGGCATGTGATATCTCCGCATCTGTAGCTCCGTTTTGGACATATAGTATATCGAAATGTTCGTCTCGATGAGTACATCATTTCATTCCATTGCATCATTTTCATTTGAGTTCATCTTGATGCCCGAAATGCTGTTAGAAGGAGGCTTCGTGAGTTAATTGTCAGATCTGCTAGTTCATCTTAGACTTTTGTCATTTTTGCAATGATTGTTGTGTGCATGATATGCCTATGAGTCCTTCATATGTTTTGTTAAGGATTTTGTCTTCTTTCCAGAGGTGCAACCCATGAATTTTTAGGATGTGTGTGGTGACTTGTGCAAGCTTGCAAAGTGGTGCACTCGCTAATTCTGTTTTCAGGGACTTAGTAATTTCACTAAGTCCTGGGATTGTTTAGTTCACAATGCCATATGTTCTTGTTGTTTCCTAATGATCCGTGCCTCTTTTGAGGATGATCAGTGAGGGAGTTTTGTTAATCTTGTAGTGCTCTATCCATCCATGTCTTTTTTTGCAATTATGGAGCACCCTAGCTTGAGTCAATCGAGCTCTACTTTTGCTTCGTTGCGAATCTGGGCAGATCGTCAACTTGTTTGCGATTTTGCCGATGTTGTTGTAGTTGATCCGTGCATGCTATGCCATTGTTCTTGCCATGTCTAGCTTGTATCTTGTTCCTTCTTAATGGATGTATGCTTGTCTTGCCATGACTTGCACTGTAGTGAGTG
Organism: Triticum urartu; assembly: GCF_003073215.2. NCBI lineage: Eukaryota > Viridiplantae > Streptophyta > Magnoliopsida > Poales > Poaceae > Triticum > Triticum urartu. The sequence continues at coordinate 120,679,364 of NC_053023.1, read as the reverse complement.
CATCGAGCTCGTTTACATGCCTTCGTGAGCTATATTTCAGTATGTCTCAGTTTTCACTAAGTCTGAAAACTGATTATGCTTTTGCTATGTTCGTGTGCTTGTTAGCATATTTTTGTGATCCCTTTTGGCTCAAGGTCACTAAGGAACTTTTATTAAGCTTGTTGAGTAGCTCCATGCCATGTCTTTCTTTGTCATGTTCAGGTCCTGTAGTATGTTGTTTCGTTGCTCCGAAGAGGGCTATATGATCTGAAATTCCAGACAAGTGTTAATTTCACTAAGTCTGAGATCTGTTTCCATTTGCGTTTTTGCCATGCTTGTTTGAACCTGTTAATGGATGCTTTTGTTAAGCATCTTGTGTGCATCCCTGCCATGTATTTTGTTGTCATGTTTGGGTCCTGTAGCATGTTCATCTTATTGCATTTAGATGCCTACTTGCTGTAAATCGCAGACCGGTGTCGTTTTGAAACGCTTGCCATTTCCAAACCGTAACTCCGATTCCGGCGTTCTTTATATCGTTTTCAAGCGATTTCATCTCATCTTTCCAGTGGCACCCTTGGAATTCCATGTTGAGGCCAGGTTCATGCATTTCCTGTCATATCTTGCATTTTGCATCCCGCATCGCATCCCGCATAGCATATCATCATTGCATCATATCGCTTGATCCTTGCACGTGGTTGATTGTATCCTTGTTGCTTGTTTGTCTTGTTTGGGTAGAGCCAGGAGACGAGTTCGCTAATGAGGAGGCCGTTGAGTTTGCGTTTGAGGATCTAGTCAACTCTAACAACTGTGCAGGCAAGATGATCATACCCTCGAAATCACTACTATCTTTGCTATGCTAGTTTGCTCGCTCTTTTGCTATGCCATTGCTACGATGCCTAACACTTGCTTGCCAGCCTCCCAAATTGCCATGTCAAACCTCTAACCCACCTTTGTCCTAGCAAACCGTTGATTGGCTATGTTACCGCTTTGCTCAGCCCCTCTTATAGCGTTGCTAGTTGCAGGTGAAGATTGGAGGCCGTTCCTTGTTGGAACATTTATTTACTTGTTGGGATATCATTATATTGCTATGTTATCGCCTTGATATTTCGCCTTGATTAAAGCTTTTCCAGCAATGCCCAACCTTGGTTTTACCTTTTGCCACCTAGCCTTTTCTTTCCCTTGGGTTCTTGGAGACTCAAGGTCATCTATTTTAAACCCCCGGGCCAGTGCTCTCTGAAGTGTTGTCCACCTGTCAGCTAGTGGCCACCTCGGGGCCTCTGGGCCTGGCCTACCCGTACCTAGGACAATCTGAGTGTGGCCCTAAAAGAGATATTGTGTAGCTCCTATCGGGATTTTTCGGCACATTCGGGTGGTGTTTGGTGGTCTTGTTTTAACCTGTCGAAGTGTCTTGAGTTACCGAGATACCGAGTCTGATGGAACGTCTGGGAGGAGTCTATTCCTTCGTTGACCGTTGAGAGCTTGTCAATGGGCTAAGTTGGGACTCCTGCAGGATTTGAACTTTCGAAAGCCCGTGCCCGCGGTTATGGGCAGATGGGAATTTGTTATGTCCGGTTGTAGAATAACTTGAAACCTTAATTAATTAAAAATGAATCACCGAGTGTGTTACCGTGATGGCCTCTTCTCGGCGGAGTCCGGGAAGGTGGACACGGTAGTTGGAGTAATGTTTGCGTAGGTTGTTCTCTAGTTTCTCGTCTGCGCTTTGCCTCCTCTTCTCTCTCTCTTTTGCGATAGTTAGCCACCATACTTGCTAGTCGCTTTTGCTGCAGCTCCACTCATATTTTACCTTGCCCCACCTTAAGCTTAAATAGTCTTGATCGCGAGGGTGCGAGATTGCTGAGTCCCTGTGGCTCACAGATTACTATTACACCAGATGCAAGGGCCTGATGGATTCGCTCCAGGAGACGCGTATGAAGCTCAAGTGGGAGTTCGACGAGACTCTCAACGATACTAATGTTTCCTTTCCCGATGATCAGTAGTGGTGCCCAGTTGGGGGTGATGGGACCGTTTGTCGCATGTTGGGTTCTCTTTTATTTTGGCGCCGTAGTCCGGGCCATGAGTGTTTGAATGATATAATGTTATTTATGTACTTGAATTGACGTGGCGAGTGTAAGCCAACTATGTTATCTCCCCTTTTATTATTTACATGGATGTTGTGAAGATTGCCTAACTTGCGACATATGCCTTCAATGCAATTATGTCTCTAAGTCGTGCCTCGACACGTGGAGCTTATAGTCGGCAATCGAGGTGTGACAAGTTGGTAATCAGAGCCTTCCCCGACCTTAGGAGCCCCATTGCTTGATCGTTTTTAGCGGCGAGTTTGTGTCTAGAAAAAAATGTTTGAGTATTTAGGAATTATAAATCGGAGAGCTTAGAAATTCCTTTTTACTTCCAGTCTCCTCAATCGCTCTGGTAAGGCATCCTGCCGTAGAGTTTTTGAACTCTTCTCTTCTCAAATTTCACTTAAAAAAATAGGATCACGCGGGTATCTTGGAATCGTCCGATGGTTTTTATGATGAGAACATTGACTTGGTGCCTCTGTCAGGGGTTTAGTGGAAGTGTCCGGGGAGTTGAGCCTCTGAGGTGTTGTCATCATAATTTTATCGTTGTAGTTCTGGAATACCTGAGTATAGTACGCCGACATCGAAAATCTCTTTTTATGCAGTTCGTTGGTGAGATAACCTCGACGCCACCCAGTACTGGGGCGGGAGTTCGGGAGTATCGCCATAACTTGTATAAACGGATGCTTTTCGAAGGTGAAGGTAGATGGTTTCCGAAGTTTCTTTCTTGGTTATGTGTTGAGGATGGATACAACTGGATTGTAGGATTTGCTAAGTTTTTGGGTTGAGATATTATGCTTCCCATGTATCCCCAACACTGATTGCATAACCGGAAAGGTTCGGGAGTTTCCATAGGTGGGATTCTTGTAGCTTTAGTTCTTCTTCAACGGATATTGGATTTGAGATTGGATTTCTTACCGATTATTCGTTCTTGATCCGTACCTTGATTGATTATTTCTCTACTTAATTCTACGTGGCTTCTCAAATTTATGGATATGTGACCATTTCAGGAATACATTCGTTTTCATTTTTGTTCGGATGTGAAGACTATATGTTGCAATTTTCATTCCGTTGGATTCAGGCTTCAATATTTGTCTATCAATGTGCTATGGTGGTCACCCTCTTCAGGATGGCTCTTCCAACGCACGACTCCGAATCCTGATCCGCCACCGCCTCCACCTCTCCAGGAGGCATGGCAAGCTGTGATGGCCGCAACCAAAATGCAAACACACAGCTGATCATGCAATTCTTCAAGGCGCAATCAAGGCAGTCAAGGGAATTCAAGGCAGCAATCAGAGTCACTTTGCTACACTCAACCCAGTTCCCTTGCCTACGGGCCAAAGACTTTCAGCATTGTGTTTGAGGCAACCGATGCTGACGATGGCTTGTGGATCTGTGTAAGCATTTTCGAGTGCAGTAACGTCAGGCCTGAGGACTTTGTTAAGTTCGCTTCCCTTCAACTCAGATCAAGCTGCAGAATGGTTCCAGCAGTACAAGAACTCCAGGAGGTGGACGTGTTATCACTTGGAATTATTTCGTCGAGGATTTCCGAGCTCATCATATTCCGCAGAGCGTGGTTGAAAGCAAGCGTGAGGAAATTCCCGCAATCTGAAGCAAGGCTCTTTGTCTGTCTATGACTACAACAAGTTGGTTCCAGAAGCCGCCCGCTTTGCCAAGCAGGACATCCCTGATGAGAAGAGCATGATATATCAAGTTCAAGGGGTGGTCTCAGAGAAGAAATTCAGCTCGCTCTTGTTCTCTTTGGAGCCCTTGAGATACTATGAGTTCTACAACATGCATTGAAGCAAGAGGCTGCTTAGTTGAGGTGTGATGCCTTCCAGGAAGCGAGTCCAGAGATGTTACTTCCTTCTTCTCTACTCAAGTGGCCAAGCAGCAGAAAGTTTTGGCTTCCTCCTCCTCCGTTCCGTCAAGCCGTATCAGCAGAAGAGGAAAGGTGGCAGTGGTTCTTCCCACACCCAACCCTGGCTTTCAAGAACAGACTTCGTCTCAACCTCCAGATCGAGTGCTCCGTATCCACCGTCCGCTTTCCAGAGGTCACGTGCAAAAGTGCCAACAGAAGGGTCACTGTGCCAAACAAGTGTCTCAACCAGAGGCGTCTTCCTCCTCCTCCTCCTGTCATATCGGCAAGTACAGCTGTGGTCAAGCATAACCCCAAGCACGCCAAGGTCAACTTGATGAATGCAGGCTCAGACAGAGGACTCGTCAGATGTGATCATGGGGTAAACCTTCCTGTTAAATGATATTCCATGCTAAAGTTCTTTTTGACACTGGTGCATCGCATTGCTTCATCTCGAGACCGTTTACAAATACTGCATGATTTGGTTTTACGCAAGTTTTGCCTAGTCCTTTAGCAGTTGTCTCTCCCGGTAAGCGCATGCAGGCTAACTCCATCGTTCCGGATGTTTCTATCACTTTGGGTGACTACAAGTTCTTGGCTTCTCCAACGGTTCTCGGTGACTCGGATATTGATCTTATTCTCGGAATGGATTGGCTTTCTAAGCACAAGGCTCAGCTTGATTGTGCAGCCAGGCAGATTCAATTGACTCATTCGTCTGAGGATGTAATTGTCTTTGCCGCTCGTGATGATACCATTCGTCTGTTTTCTCTCAATGAGAAGGGTGAATTGGATGCCATCTCTCAAATTCCAGTCGTTTGCGAATATCAAGACGTCTTTCCAGAAGAGCTCCCAGGAATGCCTCCGCACCGGCCAGTTGAATTCGTTATTGATCTTGAGCCTGGCACGGAACCTGTGTGCAAACGTCCTTACAAGCTCGGACCTGAAGAGTTGAAGGAGCTGAAGAAGCAACTCGATATGCAAGAGAAAATGGGTCTCATCCGGCCTAGTTCTTCTCCGTGGGGTTGTGGTGTTCTTTTTGTGAAGAAGAAGGATGGAACGGACCGACTTTGTGTTGATTACCGTCCAGTGAACAAGAAGACCATCAAGAACAAATACCCACTTCCCAACATCAATGAGCTGTTCGAACAACTCAAAGGTGCCCAAGTATTCTCCAAGCTTGATCTCCGTATGGGTTATCACCAGATTCGCATTCGTGAAGAAGATATTCCCAAGAAGCATTCAGAACAAGCTTTGGTTCATATGAATACACCGTCATGTCTTTTGGCCTTGCCAACGCTCCTTCCGACGTTCTCTCGCATGATGAACTTCATCTTTAACGGCCTACACCAATGACTTCGTTTTGGTCTATCCTCGACGACATTTCTGGTTTTCTTCCGAAGAACAAGGAAGATCATGCCAAGCACTTGCGTTTGGTTCTTGATAAGCTCAGGGAACATCAGTTCTACGCCAAGTTCTCCAAGTGTGAATTCTGGCTCGATGAGGTTCTTTATCTTGGTCATATCATCTCTGCAAGGCATTGCGTGAATCCTAAGAAGGTGTCTGCAATTGTGAATTGGGAACCTCCTCAGAACGTGAAGCAACTCCGCAGTTTTCTCGTCTCGCAAGCATATTGCCGAAGATTCGTTGAAAACTTTTCCAAGATTGCGAAGCCTCTCTCTAAATCTTCTCCCAGAGCACGTCAAGTACGTTTGGGTCTCCGGAGTGTGAATATTGCTTTCAACACTTTGAAAGAGAAATTGATCACTACTCCAGTTCTGACTCCGCCTGATGAATCCAAGCCGTACGAGGTCTTTTGTGATGCTCTCTCAAAGGTCTTGGCGCAGTTATTGATGCAAGAGAAGAAAGTTGTTGCTTATACATCTCTCCAGTTGAAGGCCTAATGAGAAAGAACTGACCCCACTCATGATCTCGCGTTGGCGGCAGTTTTGTGCATGCTCTTTTGACTTGGAGACATCTTCTATTGGAAGAAAAGTGGATATTTCCCACTGATCACAAGAGTCTCAAGTACATCTTCACTCAGCCTAATCTCAACCTCAGGCAAACTCGATGGGTCGAAATGATTCAAGAGTATAATCCGAGTATCGAGTATACTCCAGGCAAGGCCAATGTGATTGCTGACGCTTTGAGCAGGAAAGGCTTACTGCAACAGTCTGATTCTTAAGCCTTATCAACCCGAGCTTTGTGAAGCTTTCCGCAAACTTAATCTGCAAGTTGTTCCTCAAGGTTTCCTCGCCAACCTTCAAGTCTCTCCTACCTTAGAAGACCAGATTCGCCAAGCCCAGCTTCTTGATGCTATGGTGAAAAAGGTGAAGATTGGGATTGCCAAGAGTCAGTCCAAGTACAAGTGCTACCGCCTTGATGACAAGGACACTCTCTTCTTCGAGGATCGTATTGTTGTGGCCCAACGGTGAACTTCGTAAGGTGATCATGACGAGGCTCACAATTCTCTCCTCTCCATCCACCCTGGGAGGCAACGAAGATGTACCAGGACCATAAGCAAGCTTATTGGTGGACTCGAATGAAGCGCGAGATCGCTCAATTCGTGAATGAATGTGATGTCTGCAGAAGAGTGAAGGCAGAACACCAAAGGCCAGCAGGTCTCCTCCAACCTCTTGCCATTCCAGAATGGAAGTTTGACCACATTGAGATGGACTTCGTGACTGGGTTTCCAAAGTCCAAGCGTGGCAATGATGCTATATTCATTGTCATCGACAAACTCTCCAAAGTGGCTCACTTTCTGCCTATCAAAGAGTCGATCACTGCAGCTCAATTGGCGGAACTCTATACCTCTCGAATTGTCTCTCTGCACGGTATTCCTCAGGTGATATCTTCAGACCGTGGCAGCATCTTTACCTCCAAGTTTTGGGATTCTTTTCAGAAGGCCATGGGCACCAACATCCGCTTCAGCACAGCTTTCCATCCTCAAACAAGCGGTCAAGTCGAGCGTGTCAACCAGATTCTTGAAGATATGCTCAGGGCTTGTGTGATCTCCTTCGGCATGAAGTGGGAGGATTGTCTTCCTTATGCTGAATTCTCCTACAACAACAGTTTTCAAGCAAGTTTGGGCAAGGCCCCTTTTGAAATTCTGTATGGCAGGAAGTGCCGTACCCCTCTCAACTGGTCTGAAACCGGTCAACGTCAGCTTTTGGGTAATGACTTAATCAAAGAAGCAGAAGAAATGTGCAAAGTCATTCGTGGTAACCTCAAAGCAGCCCAATCCCGTCAGAAGAGCTACTATGATAGTAAGCACCGTGAATTGGCTTTCGAGATCAGAGATCATGTTTACCTCCGTGTCTCTCCTATGAAAAGTACTCGTCGCTTCGGTATCAAAGGGAAGCTTGCCCCTAGATACGTGGGACCTTTCAAGATTGTCAGCAAGAGAGGCGACCTCGCCTATCAACTCGAGCTTCCTTCAAACTTTCAAATGTTCATGACGTGTTCCATGTCTCTCAGCTTCAAAAGTGCTTCAAGACTCCTGACCGCACCGTCAACTTCGAGGACATTGAGCTCCAAGAAGATCTCTCCTGTCGTGAGCACCCAGTTGCTATTCTTGAAGAGACTGAACGCAAGACTCGCAACAAGTCAATCAAATTTCTCAAAGTCAAGTGGTCACACTATTCCGACCATGAAGCTACCTGGGAATGCGAGGATCACCTCCGTTCTGAATACTCGGCGTTCTTTCAGTCCTAGATCTCGGGACGAGATCCTTTCGTAGTGGTGGAGTGTTGTAACACCCCGGATGTAACTTTCCCAATTTGTACTCCAACTCTTGCCGTTTCCGGCGTTAAGTTATATTTATTTCCTCGGGTTCGGGTTTTCTCTCCGTGTATTGTTATCGTTGTCTTGCATCTCATATCATGTCATCATGTGCATTGCATTTGCATACATGTTCATCTCATGCATTCGAGCATGTCCCCATTGTCCGTTTTGCATTCCGGCGCTTCGTTCTCCTCCGGTGGTCATTTCTAGCTTTCTTTCGTGTGTGGGGATTAAACATTTCCGGATTGGACTGAGACTTGCCAAGCGGCCTTGGTTTACTACCGGTAGACCGCCTGTCAAGTTTCGTACCAATTGGACTTCGTTTGATACTCCAACGGTTAACCGAGGGACCGAAAAGGCCTCGTATGTGTTGCAGCCCAACACCCCTCTAATTTGGCCCAAAAACCCACCAAACTCTGCTCCATGACCTAGAGCGTTCGATCACGATCGCGTGGCCGAAAACCGCACCTCATTTGGACACTCCTAGCTCCCTCTATGCCTATATATACACCCCCAAACCCACCAAAACCCTCTCCATCATCTAGAGCGTTCGATCACGATCGCGTGGCCGAAAACTGCACTCCATTTGGAGCCTCCTAGCTCCTTCTATGTATAAATAGGCCTTCCCCGTCCAAATCTCGGATCAAATTCACCCCTAACCCTAGTCTCCCCTTCCTCCGCGCGCCGGACACGTCCTCCCGGCGCCGGACGCGTCCGCGCCGCCGCCCGCGTCCAACCGCAAGCCACCATGTGTCGCCGCCGCCGTCCCCGCGCCGCCGGCCGCCGCAGCCCGCAGCAGGCCCGTGGGGCCCGAAGACTGCCGCCCGGGTAGCGCCAAGCCGCCGCCCGCGCCCGCCTGCGCCGCCGTGCGCCTTGGTCGTCGTCTCCGCCGCGCCTCCTCGCCGCCACGACCCGACGTCGCCAGCCGCCGCGCCTCCTCGCCGCCACCGCCCGACGCCGCCACACCGCCCGCGCCTCCGCCGTTCGCCGCTGCGGGAGCCGCGCCCCGGCGACCGGATCCGGCCGCCCCCGTCCTTCTCCTCAAGATTCCGACGAGACCCACCCATCTCCGGCGAGTTCGAGCTCTCTCCGGCGAACCTCGGAGTCCGCACCGCCAGATCTGGTTTTGAGAAACCCTAGGGTTGACCTAATTTTCCCTCGAACCTTATTTTTTGCAATATTCATCATGGCGTAACTTTGCATCCGTAGCTCCGTTTTGGGCATATAGCATATCAAAATGTTCGTCTCAGAGAGTACATCATTTCATCTCATTGCATCATTTTCATTTGAGTTCATATTGATGCCCGAAATGCTGTTAGAAGAGTGCTACTTGAGTTAATTGTCAGATCTGCTGCTCCATTTAGATATTTGTCATTTTTGCCATGATTAATGTGTGCATGATATGCCCCTGAGCTCTACGTATGTTTTGTTAAGGGTTTTGCCATCTTTCCAGAGGTGCAACCCATGTATTTTTGTGATGTGTGTGGTGACTAGCACAAGCTTGCAAAATGAGGCACTTGGTAATGCTGTTTTCAGGGACTTAGCATTTCCACTAAGTCCTTAACCTGTTTATCTCATATGGTCATATGTTCTTGTAGTTTCCTAGTGATCCGTGTCTCTTTTGAGGATGATCCGTAAGGATGTTTTGTTAATCTTGTAGTGCTCTGTCCATCCATGTCTTTGTTTGCAATTATGGAGCACCCTAGCTTGAGTCAATCGAGCTCTACTTTTGTCATTTCGTGAATCTGGACAGATTGTCTACTTGTTAGCGATTTTGCCGAGGATGTTGTAGTTGATCCGTGCATGCTATGATATTGTTCTTGCCATGTCTAGCTTGTATTTTGTGTATTCTTGATGGGTGTATGCTTAGATTATCATGACTTGCTCTGTAGTGAGTGCATCGAGCTCGTAAACATGCCTACTTGATATCTGTTCAGCATGTTCCAGTTTTCACTAAGTCTGAGAACTGATTATGTTTTTGCCATGTTCACATGCTTGCAATTGTATTTTCTTATCCCTTTTGGCTCAAGGTCAATAAGGGACTTTTGTTAAGCTCTTTGAGTAGCTCCATGCCATGCTTTACTTTGCCATGTTCAGGTCCTGTAGCATGTAGTTTTGTTGCTCCGAAGTGTGCTACCTGATCTGAAATTCCAGACAAGTGTTAATTTCACCAAGTCTGAAATCTGTTTGTCAAATGCATTTTTGCCATGCTTGTTTGAACCTGTTAATGGATGAATTGGCCGTAGCTCAGTGCTAGACTTTTTTTAAGCTTCTTGAATGCATCCCTGCCATGTATTTTTATGCTATGTTTGCGTGCTGTAGCATGTTCATCTTGTCGCATTTAGATAGCTACTTGCTGTAAATCGCAGAACGTGGCCATATTTGAATTGCTTGCCATTTCCAAACCGTAACTCCGATTACGGCGTTCTTTATATCGTTTTCAAGTGGTTTCATCTCATCTTTCCAGTGGCACACTTGGATTTCCAAGTTGAGGCCAGGTTCATGCATCCCTTGTCAAATCTTGCATATGCATTCCGCATTGCATTCCACATAGCATATCATCCTTGCATCATGTTGTTCGAGTTTGCACGAGGTTGATTGTGTCCTTGTTGCTTGTTTATCTTGTTTGGGTAGAGCCGGGAGACGAGTTCGCTAACGAGGAGCCCGTTGAGTTTGCTTTCGAGGATCCAGTCAACTCTGACAACTTTGTAGGCAAGATGATCATACCCTCGAAATCACTACTATCTTTGCTTTGCTAGATGCTCGCTCTTTTGCTATGCCTATGCTACGATGCCTACCACTTGCTTATCATGCCTCCTAAATTGCCATGTTCATCCTCTAACCCACCATGTCCTAGCAAACCGTTGATTGGCTATGTTACCGCTTTGCTCAGCCCCTCTTATAGCGTTGCTAGTTGCAGGTGAAGATTGGAGACCGTTCCTTATTGGAACATTATTTCCTTATTGGGATATCATTATATTGCCATGTTATCTTAATGCATCTATATACTTGGTAAAGGGTGGAAGGCTCGGCCTCTCGCCTAGTGTTTTGTTCCACTTTTGCTACCCTAGTTTCCGTCATATCGGTGTTATGTTCCCAGATTGTTGCGTTCCTTACGCGGTTGGGTTATAATGGGAACCCCTTGATAGTTCGCCTTGATTAAAGCTTTTCCAGCAATGCCCAACCTTGGTTTTACCATTTGCCACCTAGCCTCTTTTTCCCTTGGGTTTTCGGAGCCCGAGGGTCATCTTATTTAAACCCCCCCGGGCCAGTGCTCCTCTGAGTGTTGGTCCAACTCATCAGCCGCCGGTGGCTACCAGGGGCAACTCTGGGCTGGCCTACCGAAAGTTTAGACAATCTGAGTGTGCCCTGAGAACGAGATATGTGTATCTCCTATCGGGATTTGTCGGCACATTCGGGCGGTGTTGCTGGATTTGTTTTAACCTGTCGAAGTGTCTTGAAGAACCAAGATACCGAGTCTGATCGGAATGTCTCGGGAGGAGGTCTATTCCTTCGTTGACCGTGAGAGCTTGTCATGGGCTAAGTTGGGACTCCCCTGCAGGGATTTGAACTTTCGAAAGCCGTGCCCGCAGTTATGGGCAGATGGGAATTTTTTAATGTCCGGTTGTAGATAACTTGAACCTTAACTTAATTAAAATGAATCAACAGTGTGAGTTACCGTGATGGTCTCTTCTCGGTGGAGTCCGGGAAGTGAACACGGTGTTGGAGTAATGCTTGCGCAGGTTGTTCTCTAGTTTCTCGCTCGCGCTTTGCCTCCTCTACTCGCTCTCTTTTGCGAACAGGTTAGCCACCATATATGCTAGTCGCTTGCTGCAGCTCCACATATTTTACCTTGCCTTACCTATAAGCTCAAATAGTCTTGATCGCGAGGGTGCGAGATTGCTGAGTCCCTTTGGCTCACAGATTACTTCCAAACCAGATGCAGGGCCTGATGATTCCGCTCCAGGTGACGCGCTTGAGCTCAAGTGGGAGTTCGACGAGGACTCTCAACGATACTACGTGTCTTTCCCTGATGATCAGTAGTGGTGCCCGGTTGGGGGGTGATCGGGACCGTGTCGCATGTTGCTCCGTGCCAACATTATGCACCTCTTCTTTTGGACTCCGGTGAGATTGCTCATTCGGGCAACAAAGTTGCCTTCTCTTTCGAAACATTTTTGTTTGAAAGGGAAGGTTTCCATGATTGGTGGCTCAAGAATAATCTAACGAAATGAGAGGTGCAACTAATATTGAACATTGGTAGGTCAAGATACGTCATCTTAGGCAGTCTCTTTAGAGTTGGGTGAAGAATTTGAGTGGTGTTTTATAAGAGCGTCTGGTGGACATTGTTAACACTTTAGATATCAAGGCCGAATTTTCACTGCTCTGCACCAGACGAATGGGTTTTTGGCCAAACTTATGTGGGAGGAAGAGTTAAAACGGTCTCAACGTGCTAAAGTAAAGTTTGTTCGGGGGATGATAATACATAGTTTTTCCATTTTATTGCAAATGGAAAGCATGGAAAATGATTTACCAACTCAACCAAGATGAATGTGCTATTGTTGGTCAGGATATGATTAAGGCATATATTGCAAAATATTATAAGCATTTGTTTTGACATCCAAACTCCAATTTTATCATGATGGACGAGGAGGTGACTGATGATATACCTCAACATCCAGATGAAAAATGCTATTTTGACATCACATTTCTTAGAGAAGGAGATTTTTGACGCCATTTCTCAAATGGAAAGAAAGAAAGCTCTCGGACCAGATGGGTTCATTGCTAAATTCTACGATAAGTGCTGGGAGATAACCAAAAACGACCTTCTACCCATGTCCAAGGATCTTTTAAATGATGATTTTTCATTATTTCTCCTCAATTTTGGGATAATCATTTTTCTTCCTAAGAAGGAAGAGGCAATTCCGATTGAACGGTCAAGACCTATTTGCTTGTTGAACCTCAGCTTCAAAATATTCACACAAACTAAGTGCTAATAGGCTCTTCACCATCGCTCATTCAGTGGTCCGCCCTATGCAAACGGCTTTCATGCCTAGACAAAATATCTTGGAGGGGATGGGCATTCTACATGAAACTATTTATTAGCTTCCAATGGAATAAAAAATGAAATAGTGGTAATACCAATGAATTAGTAGTTTTGAAGTAGGAATGAATTTTGGTATTACACTTAAAAAGAAACAATTATGAAAATGAAATCAAATATTTACACAATTTGCACGCAATTTACATGGAAATTATAGTTTCTTAAATATTAAAGGATAAGCATGTAATAGTGAATCGGCAAAAACAAGTTTTCTAACAAGGAATTAATTAGTGGCATTTTTATTACCCTGAAAGTAGAAATAAAATGAAATAAAAGTTAAAACAAAATCAAAGGGAAATGTACAAGGAAGAATGAATTAGTGGGATTGATATTACCCTTAAAGAATAAATAAAATAAAAACTACAACAAAATAAAAGATATAAAGTATTATAAGGAAGAATGATTTAGTGGCATTAGTATTACCCTTTAAGAAAAATGAAAATGAAATAAAACTAAAACAAATCAAAATAGTGAAGTTTTCTATGGAAGAATGAATTAGTTACATTTGTATTACCCTTTAAGAACAAGAAAATTGAAAATAAAATTTAACAAATAATGACAAAATTTACACAAGATTTGCGCTTTTTCATGATATGCAAGAATAAGCATACATTATTGATTATTTTGCACAAAATAAGTTTGGTAAAAAGGAACAAGTTAGAGGCATTAGTACTTTACCCTTAAGGAAGAAAAGAAAAGAAATAAAAATTAAATCAAAATAATGAAGTTTTTTAGAAAAGAATGAATTATTGGCAATGGTATTACCTAATAAGGAGAAAGAAAATAAAAAAGATGAAACAAATAATGGAAATGTTTGCACAAAATTTACTCAGAAATGCACTTTATCATAGTACTCAACAATAAGCATATAATAGTGTATTTTTCGCACGTAAAAGTTTACTAAGGAGGAGAAAGTTAGTAGCAAAATAACCTAAAAAACGTTTTCTATGCAAGAATGAAGTAGTGTCATTGGTATTACCCTTTAAGAAGAAAATCCAAATAAAAAACTTGCACATAACTTTGCACTGAAATTGCACTTTTTAATATGCAATGAAATTGAAATTGCACTTTTTAATATGCAATGAAATTGAAATTGCACTTTTTAATATACATTGAATAAAAATATAAAATACCCATGCAGAAAAAAGAAAACCTGGCTAACAAAAAAAGCAAAAACGCATACCTAAGAGGAAACTTTACTTACCCCAAACCAGGGCAAGTCAAAATTTTGGCCTAAGAAAAACCCCAGAAAGGGGGAAGTAAAAAATTCAACCTAAGAGAAAATTTGACTTACCCCAAGTAGGGGCAAGTCAAAAATCAACCTAAATACACACAAACAAAAATGGTCGGAAAATTTACCTATCTAAATTTATAAGTCCTTGGATGTAGCCACGCATTATAGCATGAAAGAAATTTTAAAAGGGGAGATGTTGGCACAGGAGGAGGTTAGTCCTATTAGTATTCAGCAGGCCGCGGCTCCTGTTCCTTGGCCACCACCTCCAGCAAATTGGGTTGCGCTGTCTGTTGATGGATCTTTCTCAGCTCATGATGGCAAGGCAGGTGCTGGTATGATCTTACGTCGTGATGATGTCTCTATTATCTTTGGTGCTTACCGTGTTATATTTAATTGCAATGAAGCGCTCGAGCCAGAGATACATGCAATAATGCAAGGGATGACCCTTGCTTTACAACATACTGATCTACCAGCTAAGGTGCAATCTGATTCCTGTAATGCACTTTCGATACTCTCTGGTGATAGTATGTCTTGATCGGCCTATGGTCATCTAGTAGCAGAGATTAAATTTTGTATGGATGAGAGGGAGTTTGTTCCACAAAAAATTAGTAGGACTCAAAATAGGGTAGCAGATTGTATGACAAATTATAGTCGTACCGAGTTTTGTACTGTGATATGGATGAACAGATGTCCTCCATGTTGTGAGGACTTATTGCCTCTCAACTGTAACCCTGTGACTTTGGAATAAGATTTCCGTATTATTCGCAAAAAAAAATGATAAAAGATGGGTCTAACTAACCCGCCTGAACTATTGCCAATTCCGGTTACTTAACCCGGAGTAGAGATGCATCACTTTTGACTGGCATCAAGAGGATGCGACACGTCGCACTTGAGTGCTGAACCGATTGCATTTTAACTTGACCGGCGTTCAACGGCCCTACAATATATGAACGTGAAATGGACTGACCATATCGAATTGCCTGACTGGACTGGACTAAGTTGAACGTTCAGGTTGACCAGACCAGGTTTCGTTACAAAGCAACCAGTTGGCAACTGAATGCTACCTAGTAGTACTGTAACTTCCAGTGGACAATGCACTTTTTTTTAACACAGTGGACAATACACTTGGGACCAATAGAAGGCAGCTTTGAGGGCCACTCTGATTACGATATGTTCATCATCCAACTCGCAATTCGACCAAGTTAAAACTGGCTGGTGTTGGAATTTTGATCTCAGGTCATAACTGACCGAGAGAAAAGGGGGCCCTTTTTACCCCACGTACGTGCCATGATCGGAGGCACCAAACCAGCTGTTGGTTTCGGTCCCTGATTCCTTTAGCGCTACCTATATAATGAGCAGGATGTACCCCTTCAAAAACACACACATGTCCGGGTCATACAACTTGCTAACAACCGATCCTAAAAAGAAGGCGCTCAAGGTGATCAGAAGACCGACTACCACCGCCGGCCACCGCAAGGTCAGTGCTGGCGGCCAGTCCTACTGCGGCACTGCTTGCTTTGAGATCCTGTTCCCTGCACTTCTTCCCCGACCATCTTCATGTTTCAACGCAAGGTGTAGCCATAGGCTACATGAGGAGTGCATCAAGCAGGAACAAGGCTTCCATCAGAACCTGTAAGAAATCACGAATCCTTTTCTATTAATCTGTATTAGGTGGTCTAATGCTAGGCTTAAGATCCTCTCACGTTTATCCCTAAAGTTTGTTTCCAACAGCTAGCTGAACTGACACCTCCTTTGGATTGGCACGATTACAATGAGAATTCATTTCCTGCAGCCTCTGAACATAATCACTGAACAAGCTGTCTAATCTCCACCCCGCTCTTCCTGGATCCCGAGCGCAGGCATCGCCGCCGGCCTCCCTGAACCAGACCATGCCTCGCACTCGCACTCACAGCAGGCTTCCCGACAATGGCGTCATCGAGCAGCGCGCACCTCCGAGGCGGGCCGCCGGACTGCAGGCACCTCAAGAAATCCCCGGCGCCGTCAGCCAGCTTCTCGAACCTCTGGACGGCCTTCGCGTGGGGCTCCTCGCCGCGGCGGCTGAGGAGCGACGACACGAAGGAGGCCACGACGCGCGCGACCCGGCTCGGGAGCCACGCGCGCGCGAGCGCCTCCCGGGCCTCCTCCTCCTCCAGGGCCCGCAGCCTCCAGCGGTGCGCCGCGGAGTCGCACTCGTCGGCGGCGCGCCGCAGCCTCCGCCGCCACCGCAGCATCGCCACGTCCGTGACCTGCCACCGGGCGGACACCTCCAGCGCCGCCTCCATCTTGATGTGCGCCATCTCCAGCCGCTCCAGGCTCTCGCTTGCGCTGCTGGCCGACGCCGACCTCTCCTTGTGCTTGCTGATGAGGAACGAGGAGGTCCTGCTGACCACCTCGCCGACGACCAGCGATCCGACCATCTCGGCCATCGTGACGAGACGGGTGCCCGCAGCTGATCGAATTGCATCAATGGCAGAACAGGGGATTATGCCGGTCAGAAGTGGCCGAAGAGGCAGAAAATTCTGCAGGTAGTGAAGAAGATGGAGGGTAGTCGGCTAAAGGAAGTTCAGAGATTACGACTTGTTGACTTTGTTGGATTCGGAGAGTGAATTCGTTCTTGGTGTTTGGATGATTGCAGGTCTCTCAACTGAACCAAGCCGCTGCCGAGTGATTCGGACTGTCGATGATCAACGAATTAAAGCAGTCGGTACCTGTTGTAGCAGGACCGCGGTTGGTCTATTCCTTCAGTCCAAGTCTCCGGCGGCAATTCTGAAAATCCTTTACGCGGTTACGCCTGCGTGGACATCACGGCAAGTTCAAATCCCCATACACGGAACATGCAGCGTACTAGAAATATAAGAGCGTTTAGGTCACTATTAAAATAGGAGCAAGTCTTAAACACATGTGGAAACTATTGGTTTGTTTGTGTGGTGGAGATGCTGCTGATTCGTGGGATATATTAGAATGGCATGGTAAAATCCATCATAATCGAATGAGTTCTTCCACATAAACACCATCGCATAAAACTCCGTGTCATGCCCCCCTTCTGCTATCTTTGAATGGTTAGCTACACAATACCGTTTGTGGACCTCAGATCGCAGGGCTCGGCACAAACTTCACGATGCATCCTCGGTGTGCTATCAGGGGCGGAGCCAGGATTGATCCAAGTCCCGGGCCTAGTCTACTACAGTACTACAACTATAGTGCCCAAATATGCTACAGTGAAGGAAGTACTTCATCTTCACGCCCTAGGCTCAGCCCCCCTCCCCCCGGCTTGGGTCCTGGATCCGCCACTGCGTGGTACACATGTTTGCACGATGAAGATAATGTGGATCACATTCTCAGTCAATGCGTCGAGGCGCGACAGGTATGGCATTGTTGTTTTGACACGCTGCAGGGTCATTTTAGAGGTCAATGATTTTTCCATAGAATGATGGGCTCAGACATGGGACAATTTTCGGCAACCGGACGAGCGTGGCTTCAACTCAATGGTAATCGCCACCGCTTGGCATATGTGGAAACAAAGGAACACGAGAGTGTTGAATCGAGTGGAACACATCTGAACACCAACAAGGCTAGTGCAACAAATCCTGAAGGAGATCAAAGGTTAGAAACAAGCCGGTGTGGGAGTGATATGGCTGCATAGTTCATGAGAGAGTAGACTAACTTTTTAGTTGGTGCAGGTGTACTTGGGATGTTATTCGCATCAGTCCACGGGTCTCTTTTGCAAACTGTTGTTTCTCACTTTTATAAAAATATGGTACGTCATTGGCATACTCTTTAAAAAAAGTGAAGGCGAATAGTGAGGCTGGGCCCAACCGGACGTAAGGAATGAAAAGGAAGATCTGTAGGACCCACCGTCTGGAGGGAGACCTAGACGCCCTGTCGGTGTCAAAACCGACGGATCTCGGGTAGGGGGTCCCGAACTGTGCGTCTAGGCCGGATGGTAACAGGAGACAAGGGACACGATGTTTTTTACCCAGGTTTGGGCCCTCTCGATGGAGGTAATACCCTACTCCTGCTTGATTAATATTGATGATATGGGTAGTACAAGAGTGGATCTACCACGAGATCAAGGAGGCTAAACCCTAGAAGCTAGCCTATGGTATGATTGTTGTGTATGGAGTTGATTGCCTACGGACTACAACCCTCCGGTTTATATAGACACCGGATAGGGTTAGGGTTACACAGAGTCGGTTACAATGGTAGGAGATTTTGAATATCCGCATCGCCAAGCTTGTCTTCCACGCTAAGGAAAGTCCCATCCGGACACGGGACGAAGTCTTCAATCTTGTATCTTCATAGTCCTGGAGTCCGGCTGAAGGTATAGTCCGGCTACCCGAACACCCCCTAATCCAGGACTCCCTCAGTAGCCCCCGAACCAGGCTTCAATGACGACGAGTCCGGCGCGCAGATTGTTCGGCATTGCAAGGCGGGTTCTTCTCCAAATCTTGTGTACCTGTAGGAATAATGTCCGATTTTCGTAATGTAGTGCTCCTCGGCTTCCATGCCCAATAATGGCCGTCTTCCACGTGTCAAACGAATGCGAAAAGGCGGGACGTTTTTACATCCACACCCCTAGCCGTATAAACGAGCCGCTTACTTAACGGGATGGGGATTTAGGTCCAAACCACATCTTCTCCTTTCCGCGAGTTATCATCAGAGCGCTTCCAGCAAAGGTCCATTCCAACATGACCAGCCGTCGCAGCTCCTTCCCTCGCCCCTCCGGTCCCAAACCCGGGGACTGGGAGAGTTGCACCATCCCGCATAGCGAGTTAGTGTCGCTTCAGGCCAAGGGATTTCTCCCTCAGGCATACATGGTCCCGGTCCGAGCCAGTCTCGCCACCTACAATGGCGGAAAACAAGCGGAGAGCACCCCCAATCCTTCTAAAGGAGAGCGGGTGTGCCTCGTCCCCTATCTAATAAGGGGACTGGGATTTCCAATTCATCCATTTCTCCGCGGGCTTCTGGAGTTCTACGGCCTCCAGCTGCACAATCTCACGCCCGCCTCCGTATTGCATATTGCGGGTTTCGTCGCCCTTTGCGAGCTATTTTTAGGCGTTGAGGCTCATTTCGCGCTGTGGAAGAGGTTATTCTGCCTGGTGCCCCGTTCTCAAGAGGGGTCTATATACCAAGTGGGCGGAGCCGAAGTATGGCGCATCGCCGGGACCGGATACCTATCCGGAACCCCAAAGAAAGCGTCCGAGGACTGGCCATTAGAATGGTTTTACATAGATGACGTCCCGCTACCGGACCCTATCCGGGTCGGTCTCCCTGAGTTCAACAGTGCTCCATTGAAGAAACGCTTGAGCTGGCGTCCGCGGAGCTCTCAGAGAGAAGGCGACAGAGACGTCCTTTACCTGATGGGCCGGATAAGACTGTTGGCTTATTCCGGACTAACCATGATTGGAGTCATGGCCGCATGCATTATGCGGGGGGTGCAGCCACTTCAATATAGAGGCCACCCCATGTGGGATTTCAACGGGGAGGATGACGCCACCCGTTACGGTCGTAAGGGGCCGGCCTCAACTGTCGCTCTAGTAAAGATCTTATCCTCTTTGTACAAGGGAGAAAAGGAGGAATTTCTCCGCGTCAACCCGCAGGCCGGATTTACTATGTACGATCCTCCAAGTTGGGTAAGTGAACAACTGCGCTTGCTCGTTTGTTTTATACTCCCACGGTTAGATATGTAGTCTAACGACTTCAATGCAGGAACTGCGACAGGTGGTAAAGGATATAAACAGCCGCCCTCCACAGCCCGAGGACCCAGAACGGTCCCTCGATCCGGACTCCGAAGAGGATCCGGACATTTCGGTGGAGCTTATCGACGGGGTGTTCCATCAGCTAAGCAAGGACAATACCTTGGTAGCCATCACAGCTGATTACCCAGGGTTAATCCCGGCCTCCCAGGTGACAGAAACCGGAGTCTCATTCCCTTGAGAGAGATTCCACTCTCACGTATTCCGGTGTTTCTGACGACAAACGTGTTTTGCAGGGGAGATTTCCGAGGCAGGAGGCCGAACCTGCGGCGGCTAGCCAACGAGGGGCCGCAGGGCCCCGTGGGGCAAAAAGGAATGTAGTCCGGACTGAGATGCCGGCGCAAAGGTATAGCGGACCCTCGGTTTCCCTGGTGTTATTCTGTCAGGGCATATTAATGTTCGTGCTATCTTCAGAATGAAGAGACCTCGCCGGACTTCATCCGGAGAGGTTGCCAATCGCGCCTCCACCAGCCAGGCTCCAACGTCTGGCCAGGAAGCGGAGGCGGGCACAAGGCGCGCACCGGACGCTCCTCCGACAGAGGATGCGGACAGGCTGTCTGCCACAAATTCTAAAGTGGAGAGTGCCATGAACCACAGGCGTCGCCGGACAGTTCTACGCGACGCTTGTTTCTCCCAAGAGGCTTTAGATGCCTTTAATTCGGGAGATGCGTACCTCCGTGCCGCTCAAAATGGTTTAGCCAGAGCCACGGAGCAGTATGTAAAAGACATACGGGTAAGAAAATTTTGGTCAAATATATATATATACCAGTAGCCCCCGAGACCTGAAACAGTTAGAGCAACTGATTTAAGGATCATTTAATATGCAGGTTCTTACAGAGAAGAATACTGTACTGTCCCAGGAGCTGGAAAAGTGCAAGGCCCAACTAGAGGCCGCACTAACCGCAGCAGGGGAGCCCAAAGAGACCCCCTCAGGTAAGATACACTTCGGAAGATTAGTATTGTGCGGTGTGGGTGCAAATCTGACAAATCATGTTGCAGATGGCGCCGGACTCGATCCGGAAAAGCAACAACTCTTACGCCGGCTAAAGGCCGGTGAGAGTACGTTGACAAAGATGAGGCAAGAGAAGAATGATCTTCAGGATGCCAATACCAGGCTGGACGTCGAACTTAAAGATGTTCGTGGCCAGCTGTCGGACTCCACGAAGGAGAATCAGCGGCTTCGACGCGGCATATTTAGTAAGTTCTTGAACGAACTTTGAAAAAAGAGTTCGGTGAGGAAGTCGACTAACAGAGTAATGTCTGTAGGTATGCTCAAGGTCGTCCTGCAGAGTAGATGCCCGGTTCTACGGGTGACCTTCTTCCCGAACTCATGCAACTGCACGAGCGAATTCGGCAGGCGATGCGAGGCGTTGCCCAAGCCTTATGGCCTGCCCATTCCATGCCCGAGGGCCTTGGAGAGCTTGCGGAGAAGCTGAAGGGAGCTCGGCGGCGCTTCCGGTTTTGGAAGATATCGGCCTACCGACAAGGCGCTAGGGAGGCCTAGGCCATGGTGAAGACCCGTTTTACAAAGTCTGACCCAAACCACATGGCCGAGGTCGGACCAGTGGGGCCTGACGGGAAGGAGATCCCTGTAAGCTTAGTATACGGCCAAGTAGAGTTAGCCGCGAAGTATTCCCAGCAGGACTGTAAATTAGACAGCCTGTTAGATGGTATAGAAGAGGAATACAATCAGTCAGAATGACTATGTAATTTTGAATTGACATGTGTAATGCCTTCTAGCCGGATTGTAGATTGTTTGTCGTTGCCGACCTTTTCGCTTCAACCTCGGGACCTGACGGTCCGGAGTGTGTCCGAATACCATAGCGGTTATATAAGAACCGGGGTATGCGTGGAGACCAGGCGTAGGGGTCATTAATGCTTTATCAGACAAGTGCCCAACTAGTTATGTTATATTACATGGTTAGTAAGAAACATCTTCCAGAGAGAATAGTTCCGTTAAGGGTTCCTTTCGCTGGGAGGCATGCCCTAAAGTGCATGTCCGGACTGCGTGAAAAGACGCAGAAAAAGCATCTGGGAGCGCATAAAATGAGTAAAAAGATCATCTTTTATTTCACCGACCGAATATTCTCTTAAGAACGCTAGCTTTCGGCTTCACCCAGTCTGAGGTACACATTCGGCTGACCCGGCAGTAACAATCGCAGAGGTGCTCCCTTTACCACCTAGCCGAACAATCGGGAACGTAGGGGTAAGCATAGGAGCCAGGCAACCCGGCTTGGCCAAAACTTAAGTCATATCGATGCATATAATGGTGAAGAAAAAGGTACATGCGGAAGTTTGACGCATGTGTTGGGCGTGAAGCCCGTATAAATAATCTTCTGTTAAAGAAGCCCCCAGGTTTAATGAGCGCGAGTGGCGCGTCACTAGATGAGCCTTTAAGGGCTATAAAAGAAAAGAGGGGAAGGAGAGAAATGTAAGACAAAAAAATGCAAAAAATGGACAGAGGAAGGAGACGAACACAGAGTCCGGCGCTAGGCATAGAATCTTCGGAGACGGGTGGCGTTCCACGGGTTCGGCTCGAGTCGGTTATCCGACGCATCTCGCAGGCGGTACGCCCCACCAGTCAGGACTTGGTCGATTATGAATGGACCTTCCCACTTGGGCTTGAGTTTGTCCTTTTTCTTATCCGGCAGGCGTAGAACTAGTTCACCAACATTGTAATTTTTGGCCCGTACTTTTCTGCTTTGATATCTTCGGGCCTGCTGTTGATAAAATGCGGAACGGGCTTTTGCCACGTCACGCTCCTCCTCCAAGGCGTCCAAGTTGTCCTGCCGATCGAGCTCGGCTTCTCTTTCTTCGTACATGCGCACTCTAGGTGAGTCATGAATTATGTCGCAGGGCAGAACTGCCTCTGCGCCGTACACCATAAAAAATGGTGTGTATCCGGTGGTGCGATTTGGCGTGGTCCGCAGCCCCCATAGCACAGAGTCGAGCTCCTCTACCCAGTGCGTGTTAGATTCCTTGAGGGACCGCACCAGTCTGGGTTTAATGCCGCTCATGATAAGACCATTTGCGCGTTTGACCTGGCCGTTGGTTTGTGGGTGATAGACGGAAGCATAATCGAGCTTGATGCCCATGTTTTTGCACCAGAGTTTTACCTCGTCGGCGGTAAAGTTTGTACCGTTATCGGTTATGATGCTGTGGGGGACGCCATAACGGTGTACAACCCCGGATATGAAGTCTATCACAGGTCCGGATTCGGCCGTTTTAACAGGCTTGGCTTCTATCCATTTGGTGAACTTATCCACCATGACCGGTAAGTATTTTTTCCTATCGGTCCCACCTTTAAGGGGTCCGACCATGTCAAGCCCCCAGACCGCAAAAGGCCAGGTGATGGGTATAGTTTGGAGTGCGGTGGGTGGCATATGGCTTTGGTTGGCAAAAAGTTGGCAACCAGCGCATCGTTGGACTAGGTCCTGAGCGTCTGCCCGGGTCGTCGGCCAATAAAAGCCTATACGGAAAGCCTTGCTAACAAGGGACCGAGCAGCGACGTGGTGACCACCGAGTCCGGCATGAATTTCAGCCAGAAGGTTCCGCCCTTCCTCTTCGGAGATGCACCTTTGAAGGACTCCGGTAGTGCTTTTCTTATAAAGCTCTCCCTCATGGACTCTATAGGCTTTAGATCGCCGCACTACGCAGCGGGCCTCGTTTTGGTCCTCCGGGAGTTCCTGCCTAGTAAGGTAGGCTAGGAATGGTTCTGTCCACGGGGCGATAACCGCCATTATTACATGGGCTGAAGGTGTAATTTCATTGGCAGAGCCTCCAATTGTGTCAGATTGTTCGGCGTCGAGTGGTGCGGCTGGGTCCGGGCTGTTATTTGCGGGTTCCCCCTCCCATGCTACGGATGGCTTGAACAATTTTTCCAAAAATATGTTGGGGGGAACTGCATCGCGTTTTGCTCTGATGCGTGCCAGGACGTCCGCTGCTTGATTGTTTTCTCGGGCTATATGGTGAAACTCCAGCCCTTCGAACCGAGCTGACATTTTTAGGACGGCGTTGCGGTAAGCTGCCATTTTTGGGTCCTTGGCGTCGAAGTCTCCATTTATTTGGGATATCGCGAGGTTTGAATCCCCGCGTACCTCTAGGCGCTGGATACCCATGGATACTGCTATCCGGAGACCATGTAGGAGGGCCTCATATTCGGCTGCATTGTTGGAATCTGTGTACATGATCTGGAGCACATATTGGACTGTGTCTCCTGTGGGGGACGTCAGGACGACACCGGCCCCTAGTCCGGCCAACATTTTGGAGCCGTCGAAATGCATAATCCAATTTGAATATGTGATGTACTCTTTAGGGAGCTCGACCTCCGTCCATTCTGCGACGAAGTCGGCCAAAACTTGCGATTTAATAGCTCGTCGTGGCTTATAGGTTATATCGAACGGGAGAAGCTCGATGGCCCATTTTGCAATCCGGCCCGTTGCATCACGGTTGTTGATAATATCGTTTAGTGGCACTTCCGAGGCTACTGTTATGGAACACTCTTGAAAGTAGTGTCGTAGCTTCCGGGATGCCATGAATACCGCGTATGCAATCTTTTGATAATGCGGGTACCGTGATTTGCATGGAGTGAGGACAGTGGACACGTAGTAGACCGGCCTTTGAAGGGGGAATTTGTGTCCGTCCGTTTCTCGCTCGACAACAAGCACTGCGCTGAGAACTTGGTGTTTTGCTGCAATGTACAATAACATTGGTTCGCCAGTGATTGGCGCGGCCAGGACTGGGTTTGTTGCCAATATGGCTTTTATTTCATCAAGTCCGGCCGTGGCGTCATCCGTCCACTTGAAGTGTTCGGTGCGCCGAAGGAGGCGATAAAGGGGTAGTGCCTTTTCTCCCAAGCGGGAGATGAAGCGGCTTAAAGCTGCCACGCATTCGGTTAATTTTTGTATTTGTTTGAGGTCCTTTGGGATATCCAATTGTGACAAAGCTCGGATCTTGGCTGAATTTGCTTCAATTTCTCTACCGGATACAATGAAGCCCAAGAGCTTTCCGGCTGGGACGCCGAAGACGCATTTTTCCGGGTTGAGCTTGATGTCATATTTTCGGAGGTTATCGAATGCAAGCCTCAAGTCGTCTATTAGAGATTCGACATGTCTTGATTTGACGGCCACATCATCCACATACGCCTCCACTGTTTTGCCGATCTGATTTGCCAGACATGTCTGGATCATGCGCTGATATGTTGCGCCGGCGTTTTTCAGCCCAAAGGGCATTGTGTTGAAGCAGAATGGGCCGTATGGTGTGATGAATGTTGTTGCAGCTTGGTCTGATTCTGCCATCTTGATTTGATGGTAATCGGAGTATGCGTCGAGGAAACACAACGAATCGTGTCCTACGGTGGCATCGATAATTTGATCGATACGGGGGAGGGGGAAGGGATCCTTTGGGCAAGCCTTGTTAAGGTCTTTAAAATCGACACACGGGTGCCAGGATTTGTCCTTCTTTGGTACCATCACCAGGTTTGCTAGCCAGTCCGGATGTTTTATGTCTCTAATGACTCCGGCCTCCAATAGCTTGGCTAGCTCCTCTCACATAGCCTGTCTCTTGGGTTCGGAAAAACGCCGAAGGGCTTGTTTGACAGGTTTGAATCCTTTTAGGATATTTAAGCTGTGTTCGGCCAGCCTGCGTGGGATCCCTGGCATGTCTGAAGGGTGCCAGGCGAAAATGTCCCAGTTCTCTCATAGGAACTCTCGCAGTGCGGCGTCTACATCAGGGTTCGGTCATGCCCCGATGGAAGCTGTTTTATTGGGGTCCGTTGGATGGACCTGGAATTTGACTATTTCGTCAGCTGGCTTGAAGGATGTGGATTTGGATCTCTTGTCGAGTATCACATCATCCCTGTTAACCGTGGAGCGCAGCGCAGTCAGTTCCTCGGCCGCTAAGGCTTCGGATAGTGCCTCAAGGGCTAATGCGGTCGTCTTGTTTTTGGCGCGGAGTGCTATGTCCGGATCACTAGCTAGAGTGATAATTCCATTCGGACCGGGCATCTTAAGCTTCATGTACCCGTAATGGGGTATTGCTTGGAAGATTGTGAATGCTTCCCGCCCTAGTAAAGCATGATATCCGCTCTTAAACGGGACCACCTGAAACGTGACTTCTTCGGACCTGTAATTATCCGGCGTGCCGAACACCACATCTAGTGTGATTTTTCCTGTGCAGCGCGCTTCCCGACTGGGGATTATTCCTCTAAAGGTTGTGCTGCTTCACTCGACGCGGTTCCAGTCTATTTCCATTTTTTGAAGGGTTTCCTCATAAATGAGGTTCAGTCCGCTGCCTCCATCCATGAGCACCTTGGTGAGGCGAAAGCCGTCCACTATGGGACTGAGGACCAATGCGGCTGGTGCTCGGGCTGTTCGGAATCTAGGTTCATCACTTGCGTTGAAGGTAATGGCAGTGTCGCTCCATGGATTTATTGTTGCAACTTGATAGACTTCGGCGAGGCTGCGGAGTGTTCTTTTTTGCACATTGTTTGATGCGAAAGTCTCGAAGACTGTGAGAACGGTACTGGTGTCCTTGGGCTGGCTTTCTGCGGCCTCCGGAATTAAGAGGTCCTCGCCGATTTTGGCCACCTGCCGGAGTATCCAACATGCTCTAAGGCTGTGAGTTGGTGTAGCGTCCTCTGTACTGTGAATTCTACAGGGTCCATCAAGCCATCTTTCTAGTACGGTTCCATGCCCTGTAGAGGGTTTTGGCTTTTTGGTGTTTATCCCGGGTGTCCTGTGATGATGCACCCTCTTAGTTCGGACGGGATTACTATTCAAGGCCAGATTATCCTAAAAATTTATTTCGGTTTTCCAGGCGCTTTCCATCGCACAGTATTTTTGTACTATGGACGCTAAGTCAGCGAAGCGTGTGATATCACGACGACTTACGGCGTTAAGGATTCCCTTGTCCGTGCAATTACCGCAAAAAATTGAGATTGTGTCTTCCTCGCGGCAATCCTTTATCCTGTTCATAACCAGGAGGAATCTGGCCCAGTAATGATGTACTGTTTCCTCGGGCCTCTGCCTGATTTGGGAGAGATCGCTTATGATTGGGTGTGCGGGTGTCGTTGAATCTGAAACCTCATCCAATCCAAGATTCGGAGGCCGAAGAGTTTCCGAACTCCAAAGTTTGGATTCTTGGATGTTGTCCAGTGAATCTGGCCCGTTGCCTGATCCTAAGCTCAGGTCTTGAGTTATATCTCCCCCTCCGCGGGTATCCGGCTTGGAGGGGTCGGGAATTCGGACGTAGCTAGTCCTTAAAATAGATGAAGGGTCGCCGCACATCGTCTCTACCACGGCAACGTGGTGGGTGACTTGGGGGGAGTTAATTTCTCTTAGATCGGGTTTAAGCCCAACCTAGTCGTAATCCATAGCGACCCCCAAGGCGGCGATGCGATCCAAGAGCTCGTTTACGGAAGAGAGCTCCATTGGATCTAGCTGCTCGACGAGTTCCGAGCTGATGTGTAGGTTGCTTTTGATGACCCGAGAGGTCACCGTCGGCGCAACAGCCGAACAGGCGGTCATGAGGAAACCACCTAGTCGGAGGGTTTGGCCGACAGCCAAGGCTCCCTTAGCAACGACGCCGTCTTTAAAGACGGGAGGAGGCATCCTTCCTGATTGTGACGGCACAGAGGAACTCTCAATGAAAGCACCAATGTCGGTGTCAAAACCGGCGGATCTCGGGTAGGGGGTCCCGAACTGTGCGTCTAGGCCGGATGGTAACAGGAGACAAGGGACATGATGTTTTTTACCCAGGTTCGGGCCCTCTCGATGGAGGTAATACCCTACTCCTGCTTGATTAATATTGATGATATGGGTAGTACAAGAGTGGATCTACCACGAGATCAAGGAGGCTAAACCCTAGAAGCTAGCCTATGGTATGATTGTTGTGTATGGAGTTGATTGCCTACGGACTACAACCCTCCGGTTTATATAGACACCGGATAGGGTTAGGGTTACACAGAGTCGGTTACAATGGTAGGAGATCTTGAATATCCGCATCGCCAAGCTTGCCTTCCACGCCAAGAAAAGTCACATCCGGACACGGGACGAAGTCTTCAATCTTGTATCTTCATAGTCCTGGAGTCCGGCTGAAGGTATAGTCCGGCTACCCGAACACCCCCTAATCCAGGACTCCCTCACGCCCCATGGCCACTTGTCAAGTTATTATAAGCGTTAGCGTTGTGTACACTCATGAGTGTTGTTGAGTTGAACATTCTATATCGCTCATCTCTCTTTCTCTTTCCTCCTCGCGTAATCGTCTTCTACCTCCTCATCCCCTTCCTCGGCTGGATCTTGACCCCCCTCCCATTTGACGCCTTCCCTAGGGTTGTAACAGATTTGGTACTCATAGCTAGGTTCTGGTTCGCCGTCGCACATGTACTCCCTTGATCGAGCTATAACATCCCCTACAAAGGATGTCGGGGTTGCTCTTGAGACCAGAGGCAAAATCCTTGAGCAAGGCAGGCTTGATTTAGGGTGGTCGTGGCGGCACTGTTAGCCATGCTACTCGCGCAAACGAAATTTAGCCCGCAAGCCATGGAAGGGGTGCAGAAAACGCTGGGGTAGTTGCTAAAAAAACCTCACTCTCCCTCGAAGCCCAGCAATTAGATACTCGGGTGGCGGATTTCGACGAGGGCCCTGACGTGGTCAAACGCCAGCATGCAACCCCAATAGGCCACACTTTGCACTGCTGTGTCAACATCCAAGGTGCCCCTGACCGTGGTCCTCACCAACCACGAATCACCCCTCCTCCACCTGCCTCAACGGAAAAGTTTCAGGTATTCCCATCCTTGTCGTACTCCCGGTGCTCCAAATTCAAAAAACCATTCTTAAATTTAACAAAAAAATCCGGAAAAATATGAACGTTTCCAAAGAATGCGATCACAACTTCTAAAAATTTCAAATCCAAATTTGAAATGCACATTGAGAAAGGAAAAAGTGAAATCCATAAGTGAATAGTGTTAATGTTGCTTTTGTCTTTTTTTTCCTACACTATTCATGCTAGATTTTACATTTTTTTCTCAGTATGTGTTTTGAGTTTTGACCTGAAACTTTTAGGGGTTGTAGTCACATTTCTTATGAACATTCACATTTTTTTCGAAACTTTTTGCTACATTTAAAAATAGTTTTTTTCAATTTGGAGCACCGGGAGTACCCCAAGGATGGGAGTACCTGATATTTCCCCTACCTCAACAACCACCATCCTCTTATGATCGATATGTCAAGCTCCATGAGCGCCCACACCAACAAGACCGACAACACTCTCCACTACCACCGTGGCATGATCCCTACCGTCACAAGCTACCGAAGCACGATTTTCTGTGTTTCGCAAGTGTCGCGTCACGCATGTGATTCGATCTCTACTCAAGGCTGGTCATGTGATTTTGGGGGCCTGAGGCGAAGTTAGAACTTGAGGCCCCTTGCCCTTAATATAAACATCTTGAAATACTACTTATTTATCTTAAAAATACTACTACCTCTGTCTCATAATATGTAGTGTCAAAAACGTTCTTATATTATAGGACAGAGGGAGTACTTAATATGTGCATATACATGTATTATTACTAATAAACATTTCGGATTTGCGTCAATTTGATCTCGCGGGTAACCCAAGGTATATATATGACATATGGAGAAAGTAGACAAAGGTGCGTGTCTACGACAAGACATTTAATTCTAGGACATATATTCAACTATAGGAATACATTATAGGTACCAAAAGGCCTGCGAACCAACCTGTGATTGGGATGGTTAGGTGGACAGTGGAATCCCCAGCGCACCAGTGTTCAAACTCTGGTGCTCGCATTTATCCTGGATTTATTTCAAAAAAATTGACGATACGCTTTCATTAAGAGAAGACGTTCCCACCGACTACGAGACGCCTATGAGCGTTTGCATCTGTACTGTGCTAAAAAAAGTACCAAAAGGACAGATGACTACATGAGCAGTACAACAAGAAATTTGCATCAAATATGAATGATATAGACAATGTGGGACTGGAATCAGGTGACATGCGCTGCATGTCAGCTGATCCTAGTCCTGTTTTTATATATCTTCAAAAATCAAAGCAAAAGTACCACAATAGTGTGGAGTTACTCTTACGTCGATGCAAATGAGTAAATCAAGAGTTAATTACGCTATTATCTCGTTATTGCACGGTTCACCAGATAACTACTCGCCAAGACCAGCATCCAGAACATTGTTCTTCGTTTTTTGATATCTTTGAGATCTACACGACAAGAAAATAATTATCAAACTGCAGAAATAAGGGTTAATGAAACATACGGCGGAGGACATCGACGCCAGTACGCCACCAATTTAGGCGAGAGGCGGAAAAGCGAGCGGCGGTGCGGCGTGACGCGTGCTGGTGTTTTTTTTTTCTTTTTTGAGGTTGTTGCGATAGGGAAAGAAGCAAAATAGTTGGCTGCGTGCGTCTGGAAAATCCTATATGATGCACACTGCGTCAAGTTGTTGACCTTTCGCACAAGGGTTCAAGAGCGAGGGATGATCTGGGCCGGCCCGCCCAGGGCTTCAGCCATCCCGGTTTTGGGAACCTTCCAGGAGGTTCCTAGCTGGTTTTTCTGATCTGGGAACCTTTTAGGATGTTTATAAACCGTTTTTTTGTCTGTTTCAATTTCTTCTTCTTTTTTATCTTTTCCTTTTTCTTTTTGTCTTTTCTCTCCTTTTTTCTGTTTCTGCTTATTTCCTTTCTTTTTTGTTTTCATTAAAAAATGTTTATATTTTTTAATTATCCACAAATTTATAAAATGTTTGCATTTTACAAAAAAAATGGGATTTCCAAAATCATTGTTTTAAAAAAATGTTCGTGTTTCCAAAAACTGTTCACGTTCTCAGATTTGTTCCACAGTTTCAGAAGTGTTTGCGTTTTCAAAAACTTTTCAGTTTCTAAAAATTCTCCTGTTTTCAAAAGTTGTTCAAAAATTTCAAAAAATGTCCGTATTCCCGAAATTTTTCACGTATTCAAATTTGTTCTGTGGTTTCAAAAAATGTTTATGTTTTCAACAAACTTTTGTATTTCCAATTTTTTTTCCTATTTTCAAAAATTATTCACAAATTTCAAAAAATGTTCCTATTTTAAAATTTGTTTGGGAGTTTTAAACAATGTTCAGATTTTCAAATTTTGTTAATAATTTTTATAAAAATTCTGTTTAAAAAATGTTCATATGTTCAAAAAATGTTGGTGATTTTCATAAAATGGTCGCATTTTTAGAAAATGTTTGTACTTTTTTCAAGATTTTTTTAGAACATTGAAAATTGTTCTCGTTTGATAAAACATTCTTTAAAAAAAATAGTCGGATGTCTATAAACATGAACAAATTTTGAAATCCTGAACATGTTTTAAAAAATAGGAATAATTTCTGAAAACACAAACATTCTTTTTGAATTTCTGAACAAATTTCAGTATCGAGAACATTACTGGGAATTTCGAGCAAAACAACACACCAAAAAGAAAATTCAGAAACAAAGAAAAGAAAATGTTTGGTTTTGCGTTGTCTTTGGTTCTTATAAACTTGCGCTGCCCTGCAATCATTCGCTCTGATTATCTCTACTGGCTAGCACAACAAGCTCTAATACCTGAGGTATCGGGTTTGATCCCTCGTGACGTGTGAATTTTTTTTTGTGATTTTACGCTACAATGCTAGGTCGCTTCTCTGTACAGATCCGCTCATGTGCCAGCGAGCTAGCCCAGTCGGTCACCCGTGCGTTTGCCTGACAGTCTACCGCAATAAGCGGTAGATAGGAGCTCCCCGTGAGTCTTGCTTCTGCGTTGCATTCTCCCTTGTGATCTACTATATAGTCTGTGTATGTACCTGGGAGAAGGCCCATGATTTTGGGGGGGCCTGGGGCGACAGCCCCCCCCCCCCCCTACCTCAGCCCTCAGGGCCAGCCCTATCTCTGCCGCACCTACTTTGACCTCTACCAGACACCGCCAGAGGAGTGGGTGACCATGACCGTGCTGTACATGGAAGGCCACTCCACGCTATGGTGTCATGCATACAAGCCCCTACATGGCCTCGACACTTGGACCACGTTCACCGCGGTGCTGCAAGCGGATTTCGGTCAAGACGGGTTTGACACGTTGCTTCACCAGCTACCACCTTCTGGGGTATGGTGGCAGGTATGCCGTTACGTACGCAGGAACGAGACAGTGCATCAAGGGGCAACGGATGGCTACACATGAGTAGGGGTACGCAGCGACGGGGAGCCTGGAACAGGGTGAAGATTGGACCTCAGCACGAGTTGTGTGCACGCAAAAAATAGCCTAAAGCTCTGATAGCATGTTTGGAAATATGCAACTTCTATTTCCTGTGACCATAGGTCCGTATATACACGTATAAGTATGGTACAATATGCATAATAGCATGTATAGAATGAAAAATACAAATAATAGACAGCTAAATATATATAACTCTAACACCATCTTTTATCCGCAATTTTTATTGCATATCTTGAATGATGCTTGTTTTTGTTCGCTTGCAGATCTTCATGATCAAGTCGATCGTGCTTCCAACACCACCAATAATTACATATATGAGTTAATTTAGCAATTGCATAAACACATCATATAGTAAATCGGTGTAGTCAGGACCGTCACAGTCTCCTCCTACAAAAATCAACGACCTTTCGTTGAAAGATCAAGACACCAGTTAGGGATCGATGGTTGCTCCGATTTGGATATGCCGCCGAAAAAGTTGAATCGCTTCACACCGCCGGTGGCTGCTCACCACCACTTTCGCGCTTCTTTATTCCAAAGCGGACAAGCAACCGGAGCTTTAGACTCGAAGCCTTGCCGTCAAGAACAAATGTTATCGTCCATCACTAGCGACGTAGCCAGTCACCTAACACGGAGAAAAAACATCCCTGATACACCCGTGGCTCTCGCTTGTTTTTAGTACTATTATTAATCCATTCTTCCTTGGCCGATCGGCCGGCCCAGCACGCGCGCATGCAAACGCAGCGCGGCCGGAGCTTTTTCCTCGATCGGAGCCGACGATGCCCCGTGCCCCGTAGGCGTCACCCTCGCTCGGAAAATCTATCCCTAGCGCGCGGAACATGCCGGATCCACGCCGCACCACACCGGTCACCACCACCGCGCACCGCACTCTCTTTCTCTGCCCTTATCTATCCCCCGCGCGTGCTCCACTACCGCTGCCGGAGCCGCAGCTTTGACTGGCCATCGCCGCCGTTGACTGGCCCCACGCCTCCACTGAGAGAGCCACCGGAAACCACCAACCCAGCCCACTGCCTGCCGGCCCTGCGGCCCCACCCACGCCGCCGGTACGTGAGGTGGGGTGGTGGGGTCTGGGCTCTCGGGCCCCGTCGCTTTCGGAACTCCGAGCCCCTCGGCGCGGAAAGCGACGGGTGGGGAGGGGCCGCACCGGCGAGGAGCGGAGCGCGTGCGCGCATCGGTCGGGGTAGGCAGGGACGCAGCCGCGCGTTTGGGCACGGCCGTGGCGGCCGTCGGATTACAGGGCACGGGCGGTAGATCGAGGGCGTGAGAGGAGAGCGGGTGCGTGCGTGCGTGCGAGAGGTTGGCGCGAGAGGCGACGGTGAAAAAGCACCGGCCGGCGTGGGACGGGGACGAAAGGCAAGGAAGCGGAAAGCCGACGGACCCGCTTTTCGACTGGCTTTCGCAAGTTTTGCGGCTGGGTACACGTACGCGGTGCTTACGAATAGGGTACAATCAGGTAACACGAGACTCTAGTTTTTGGCTTAGATGTTAGGTTTCTTGGTGCTGGATAACTCATTAGGTTCCTAGACTTGACACCGATATTCATATTTTCCTGTATTTGTATCAGTCTTATCATGTTCATCAATCTGAAAATGTTGTGCATGTGATCATCTGTGATTATCTACTACAACAAGGTTTGCCCGGCTCCGAAAAAGGAGGGGCGATGATGCGGCGCGCCTTCGGCTCGCTCCAGTGCTTCTAGTCGTCGCTAGATGGTCTACGGACCTGAATGCAATTTTTACTTCCGGTGTTCTTTGTACTATCTTGACCATTGATGAATAGATTGTAAGTTTTCCTCGAAAAAAACCTTCCAGTTTTTGCATGATTAGATCATCTCCGACATATGCCCAAAAGTCCGGTGCCTTAAAAATGGTTATAGGCCATGAGAGCGAAGGTTTTGGACACCCGAATTTTTTTTCCACTGTAACAGATGCCCTAAAACTGGTGCCCTGAAATTTGAAAAATATTTGAAACATGGGATCCAACGGTGTGGAGGCCAAGAGGCGAACCTAACAGTCGCTAGTTACCGAGCTCGATTTCACCCGATAAAGGTCGCCAGGTCATGACGCTCGTCGGGCCGGAGGTGGCGCCAACTCTGGCGGCAGTATGCCGCCCAAGCGCTGAGAGCTCTGAATAGGCCTGGATGCTTATTGACCTCATCGGCCAAACAGTGGTGCCACGACGGCCATATCGGGAAGTGGGGGAGGGGGATGCTTGAAATCGGTTATAATCAGAGGTGACGTTCCGAGCTTCCATGGAGCGGCGCTCGTCTCGACCAGCGGGAACAAGCGGTGGGATGGCGACGGGGCCGAGGATGGTAGGAGGAGTGGCGGCGACATTGATGTCGAGATTCGACCAGAATCGGCGTATGACGGTATGGCGGTGACTGTCGGGGGACTCGAAAGTTTCAACGGGATAGTTGGGTTCTATCGAAGCGTTTTCGTTTTAGGGCAATCCCTAGAGGTGCTTCAATTTTGCAGCAAATTGTCCGACACTTGTATTTTTTCGCACTAAATAGAGATAGGACATTCGCTGAAGTTGACTATTTAGCCCAGAGTATCTCAAACGTTAGTTTTTTTTGCATCGTTGTTGTTTTCGGTATCTGTTGAATATGCTCTTAGATAACGTATGAGTAACCATATTTTTGTTACGAATTTAACTACTTACGAACTCTAACCCTAAACCCTAAAACCCAGCTAAGTGGTATGTGAGTAGGGGACCAACTAAAGGGAGCTGAGTGGGCCCTCTCCCAACTTTTCACAAATCCTTTTAAATTCTTGAAAACTATCATTTTTTTCAATTGCATATTTAATGCCCCTACTCACACATTCTACCCCCTCTCAGAA
Source organism: Triticum urartu (assembly GCF_003073215.2). Taxonomy (NCBI): domain Eukaryota; kingdom Viridiplantae; phylum Streptophyta; class Magnoliopsida; order Poales; family Poaceae; genus Triticum; species Triticum urartu. The sequence continues at coordinate 120,644,474 of NC_053023.1, read as the reverse complement.
TCTTTTCTGGGTTCACCCTAATTTGAGTTGTGATGTAGGTCCACATCGTATGGAGTAATGGCTATACATTAAAAACCTATATGTGACAGAAAATATGTATTGTGTCTTTTGTACAAGAATGTCTGTAATAACTCCTATCATATGCTAGTATCATAGGATTTTTTTATGCGTCACTTTCGCCATATATCTATACTAAGCGTGAAACATATGTCTATCACTAAAAATGTCCATGATTGTTTTTTCTAGCAATAAGTGGTGATGACACTTAAAACAACTCACCCTCTAGTTTGTCCATACAATTCTCGAAGGTATCAAGACCATATCATTGAATTGCCACATATCTTCACTAATATGTAATAAATATCCCATGTTTTCTTGTTCTATCTCATATGCTTATTGTCTCGGCGGCTACCACACCCACTATACTACATGCCAACATGGACACATCCAAGTGTCATTGTCGATAATGCACAACTTTGCCACTTCGTCTGTGTACCACTTTATCCCACGAGGCCACGGCGCCCCCCACATACCAACACACATAAGCGATTGTTGTGGGCAAATCCCTTTTAGGCTCCCCACATGATATCCAGTCACCATTTTTATGCCATGAATGTGATTCTTAAATTCACATTATTTTGACCCTAAGAAAAATCATGTTAACGTGGAGTAACTGGAAGCCCACTTTTTCTTTACACTAACTGGAAACTCACTTACCCCGCAAAAAAAAACTAAAAACTCACTTAGCCCAAATAACAAGCCATTATTTATTTATGACAGGAACAAGTCTCGTTAACAAAAGCCAGCGGCCATCCAAGCAGCAGTGCAGGCAAAATGGGCAACCAGGGTCAATGGGAGGGAACTGGATCCTCTAACATTGAGAAGGAATGTTAGAGAAGCTACAATACTCTAACTTTTCTTCTTTCTGTTCCTATGATTATGGCTAAAATGATTTAAATTAATTTGCAAATTGATGATCTACCGTGTACATTTATAGTAATTACATGCAAACAATTGATGGTGAAATAAAATTAAAATTAAATTATTTATATCTACAGTAAATACCAACACTAAACAACCTATTAACTATCTACTAATAGTCCCTAAATTTCCTTCTTCATTTTACACTAGGCTAACACTGTAGCATGGTGACATTCCTTCTTGATGTTAGAGGATCCGATTCCCAATGGGAGAGCCAACCAGCGTCTCCCTCCCCTTGCAAGTGCAAATTTTTCAGCACTTATATTTTTTCGCACAAAATAGATAGGACAATAACTAAAGTTGACTATTTAGCCCAAAGTATCTCAAACGTCGTTTTTTTTGCACCGTTGTTGTTTTCGGTATATGTGAAGATGCTCTTAGATAATGTACAAGTAACCCTATTTTTGTTACGGATTCAACTACTTACGAACCCTAACCCTAAACCCAAAAAACCAGCTAAGTGGTATGTGAGCAGGGGGACCAACCAAAGGGGGCTGAGTGGGCCTTCTCTCAACTTTTCACAAATCCTTTTAAATTCTTGAAAACAGTCTCTTTTTTCCAATTGCATATTTAACGCCCCTACTCACACATTCTACCCGCTCTCGGAATCTTTTCTGGGTTCACCCTAATTTGAGTTGTGATATAGGTCCACATTGTATGAAGTAATGGCTATACATTAAGAAGCAATATGTGACACAAAATATGTATTGTGTCTTTTGTACAAGAATGTCTGTGATAACTCCTATCATATGCTAGTATCATAGGTCACTTTTGCCATATATCTATACTAAGAACCGTGAAACATATATACTAAAAATGTTGATGATTGTTTTTTCTAGCAATAAGTGGTGATGACACTTAAAACAACTCATCCTCTAGTTTGTCCGTACAATTCTCGGAGGCATTAAGACCATATCATTGAATCACCACATGTCTTCACTAATATCTAATAAATATCACGTGTTTTCTTGTTCTATCTCATATGCTCCTTGTCTCGACGGCTACCACACCCACTATACTACATTCCAACGTGGACACATCCAAGTGTCATTGTCGATAATGCACAACTTTGCCGCTTCGTCTATGCACCGCTCTATCCCACGAGGCCACGACGCCCCCTACGTATCAACACGCATGAGCCATTGTTGTTGGCAATCCCTTTTGGCCTCCTCACATGATATTCGGTCACCATTTTTTTTCCCAAAAAGCCTTGAATATTGGTCCTCAAATTCATGATATTGTGAGACTAAAAAATCATGTTTTTCTGCGGGGTCCTAAAAAAAAATCAAAAGCCTGGGCCCATCCAAGCAGCGCAGCCAAAATGGGCAACCAGAGTCAATGGGGCAGCCAACCAGGGTCTCCCTCCCTCCCCTGGCAAGTGCCAACCACACTGACTCACCCCACACGGTCGCACCGCGCTAGTGCCAGTGCCACTGTGCGGCTCGCCCACATGCCCCGAGCTTCCAACCCAAGCAAACCCCACGCCACCCCCACCACCCGACGGCTCGCACCGCGGAGCTTCGCCCCACTCCCAGCCGAGGCCCTCCCGCACCGGGCCCCGACCCTCCCCCACTGTCCCGCTCCATTGCGACGGCGGCGCCCGCCGCCGCCGCGCCCCATGGCCACCCTCCTCTCCCAAACCCTACCCACGCTGCTGCTGCTGCTCGTCGCGGCCGTTCGGGCGTCCGGCGCCGGGGGCGGCGGCGGCGAGCGGGGGGCCCTGCTCAGCTTCAAGGCGGCCGTGACCGCCGACCCGGGCGGGCTCCTCCGCGCCTGGTCCCCGGCGTCGCCCGACCACTGCCTCTGGCCGGGCGTGTCGTGCGGCGCGTCCGGCGAGGTCGTGGCGCTCAACGTATCCGCCTCCCCCGGCCGCCGCCTGGCGGGCGCGCTCTCCCCGTCCGTCGCGGCGCTGCGCGGCCTCCGCGCGCTCGCGCTCCCCTCCCACGCGCTCTCCGGCCCGCTCCCCGCCGCGATCTGGTCGCTGCGCCGCCTCCGCGTGCTCGACCTCTCCGGCAACCGCCTCCAGGGCGAGATCCCGCCGTTGCTCGCCTGCGCCGCGCTGCACACGCTGGACCTCGCCTACAACCAGCTCAACGGCTCCGTGCCCGCCGCGCTCGGCTCGCTCATGGTGCTCCGGCGCCTCTCGCTTGCCTCCAACCGCCTGGGCGGCGCCATCCCCGATGAGCTGGGTGGTGTCGGCTGCCGCAGCCTGCAGTTCCTCGATCTCTCCGGGAACCTCCTCGTCGGCGGCATCCCCCGGAGCCTGGGGAACTGCAGCAAGCTGGAGGCGCTCTTGCTCTCCTCCAACCTGCTGGATGACGTCATCCCGCCGGAGATTGGACGCCTCAGCAATTTGCGGGCTTTGGATGTGTCGAGGAACAGCCTGAGCGGCCCTGTGCCAGCGGAGCTCGGTGGTTGTGTTGAACTTTCAGTTTTAGTGCTGTCCAACCCTTATGCGCTGGTTGGTGGTTTGAATGCATCGGATGGTGAGGATGTTGAGGACTTCAACTATTTCGAGGGAGGGATTCAGGATGTTGTTGCTGCGTTGCCGAAGCTGAGGGTGCTATGGGCGCCAAGAGCTACACTGGAGGGGGAGTTGCCGGGGAACTGGAGCTCTTGCCAGAGCTTGGAGATGGTGAACTTGGGAGAGAATTTGATCTCTGGTGGAATTCCCAAAGGGCTGTTGGACTGCAAGCATCTCAAGTTCTTGAATTTGAGCTCGAACAAGTTAACAGGTTCAGTTGATCCATCACTTCCTGTGCCCTGCATGGATGTGTTTGATGTCAGCGGAAACCGGCTGTCTGGCTTGATCCCAGTGTTTCTCTCAAAGGATTGCCCTTCATCTCAGCTCCCATTTGATGACCTGGTGTCAGAATACTCTTCCTTCTTTGCATATCAGGCGATTGCGGGCTTCTTTTCATCTTCAGCAGTCATGGCTACTGATTTGACGAGTTACCATAGTTTTGCCCAGAACAATTTTACTGGAACAGTGACATCCTTGCCGATTGCTGCCGAGAAGCTGGAAATGCAGGGATCCTATGCTTTCCTTGCTGATGGGAATAATCTTGTCGGTGAGTTGCAACCTGGCCTATTCAACAAGTGCAACAGTTCAAGGGGTTTCATGGTGGACGTTAGCAACAACCTGATAACAGGAGGTATCCCTGTAGAGATTGGATCGTTGTGCACTTCTCTTGTTGTTCTTGGTGTTGCTGGTAACCGCCTTTCTGGTTTGATACCGACAAGTATTGGGCAGTTGAATTATCTTATCAGCTTGGATTTGAGCAGGAACCAGCTTGTTGGTGAAATTCCGACTTCTGTCAAGAACTTACCACATTTGGAGCTACTCTCTTTGGGTCATAACCTTCTAAATGGAACTATTCCAAATGATATTAATCATCTGCAATCTCTGAAGGTTTTGGACCTGTCCTCAAACCGCCTCTCCGGAGAGATCCCTCATGCACTGGCTGACTTGACAAATCTCACTGCCCTCCTCCTTGATAATAATAAACTCACTGGGAAGATACCGGCCGAATTTGCCAATGCGGCATCTCTTACCATGTTTAACGTGTCATTCAACAATTTGTCTGGTCCAGTGCCAACAAATAGCAGTGCAGTTGGATGTGACAGCATTATTGGAAATCCTTTGCTACAATCTTGTCACACATATACCCTGGCTGTTCCCTCCGCTGGTCAGCAGGGTCGTGATCTGAATTCATACGACAACGATACAGCACCTGTGGATCCACAAAACCAAGGAGGAAATAGTTCATTCAATGCAATTGAAATAGCTTCGATAACATCAGCAACAGCTATTGTTTCAGTCCTTCTTGCTCTGATTGTACTATTTATTTACACAAGAAAGTGTGCACCCTTTATGTCAGCTCGATCATCTGGAAGAAGGGAAGTTATAATCTTCCAAGAAATCGGAGTGCCGATCACTTATGAGACTGTTGTTCGAGCTACTGGAACTTTCAACGCAAGCAATTGCATTGGAAGTGGGGGTTTTGGAGCCACCTACAAAGCTGAAATTTCACCTGGAGTCTTGGTAGCTATAAAGAGGCTTTCTGTTGGGAGATTCCAGGGATTGGAACAGTTCCATGCCGAGATCAAAACTCTTGGGAGATTAAGACATCCTAACCTTGTTACCTTGGTAGGCTACCATCTTGGTGAATCTGAAATGTTTCTCATATATAACTACTTGCCTGGAGGAAATCTTGAGAGATTCATACAAGAGAGATCAAAGAGACCAGTAGAGTGGAAGAGGCTGCACAAGATTGCTCTGGACATTGCAAAAGCACTCGCTTATCTGCATGACACTTGTGTACCTAGGATCCTTCATCGTGACGTGAAACCAAACAATATTTTGTTGGACACTAACCATAATGCTTACCTCTCAGACTTTGGACTGGCAAGGCTCTTGGGAAATTCGGAAACCCATGCAACCACTGGTGTTGCTGGAACTTTTGGATATGTTGCTCCAGAATATGCTATGACATGCCGTGTTTCAGATAAAGCCGATGTGTATAGCTATGGTGTTGTACTGATGGAGCTAATATCAGACAAGAAGGCCTTGGATCCATCATTTTCTCCTTATGGCAATGGGTTTAACATAGTTGCCTGGGCATGCATGCTGCTCCGCCAAGGCCGTGCTCGTGATTTCTTCGTCGATGGTTTGTGGGATGTGGGCCCGCATGATGACTTGGTAGAGGTGTTGCATTTAGCAGTGATGTGCACCGTTGAATCGCTCTCTATACGACCAACTATGAAGCTAGTTGTTCAACGACTAAAGCAACTCCAGCCCCCAATGCGAGAACACCGATGAGGGCGCATGATTCACTTACTGAACGTGTAGAAGGTACAGATAACTGTAACTTGGGGCCCTTGATGTTTTTTCTTCTTCTAATCAATTGTTTAACTAGATTTTATCTTGTAGATCCCAGCTTTGTATAATATAGTTCTCCACTTAATTGCCAACTACTGTATCTGCAGATATGACAAGCAGATGTAAATTAACAATCTTAGTTCTAAAGATTTGATTCACGATTGGCTGACTCCATCGTTTACAAGATTGTTCAGTGTCTTGATATTGATAAATGCATCCACAAAATTTTGATGTCCTCATCCACAAAGTTGCATGTTTCAGTGTGTGTGTGTGTGTGTACATCATTTGCTAAAGTTTTGGTATGAATATATTTCTCATTGTTTGCTAAACTTGTATATGGAGAGATGTGTTGATGTTAGCAATTAATTCAGCATGTAGACATTATGTACACCAACCAGGAACCGCAAGAAGAACATGCAACTTTTTGGTTCAGTTGACACATTGTGTTACTGATTTTTATCTTCTCTGGTTAGAAAGATGAACAGTTACCATTTTGCCTTGTTGGGAGACCCACTGAAGAAACCTGGCAAGATACTGTTGCTGGTAGCTTATACAGTACTAACTGAGAACAGGGGACACCATCACATTCGCACGATGCACGATAAGAGAAACCAGTCCCGATGTAACGAATCCATTCCATGTATTGCCAATGCAAAATCCAATCCTGAACAACCCAAGGAGAAGAGAGAAACCTATCTGAACCTGCCTGTGGCTATCTGAACGTATAGGGTACTCATGTGTGGTCTGCCGATCAGTTCTTGGCGGCGGTCCAGTCCTGGAAGCGGCGGAGGCTGGCGGGGAAGTCGGTGAAGAGGCCGTCGACGCCGACGTCGTTGAGCCAGTAGTCGTACTCGGCGTAGGGGTCCTGCCGGAAGTTGTAGTGCAGGAAGCGGTTCTCGTTCCGGTACGTGTAGGGGTGCACCTGCAGGCCCCTGGCGTGCGCCATGGCCACCATGTCCGTCGGCGTCGCCAGCGTGTTGTCCCTCGTCGGCGGCACCACCGTGTCCTTCCACGGCCCGATCCCCACCACGTACTCCCGCATGTAGTCCAGGTACTCGTCGGAGGTGATCTCCTCGTACGACTGGTCCGTGTCCTCCGTCCGCACCGTCACGTCGTCGATGAGGAACACCTTGGGCGAGTCGGTCAGGTCGGCGGCGTAGATGAGCGACGTCGGCGCGAAGGACTGGATGAACACCGGCCTCTCCTTCCACCGCTTCGTCATGTACTTGCCCCCGTACCCGTACTTCTTCAGCGTCCCGATGAACTTGTCCTCGTACTTCTTCCCGTCCGCCCACTTCACCTGCAATCGTTGCCATCGAATCGATCGACAGATGAATTCATGGACAATTTACGAACTATTTTGTGGCTTTGTTTATGGATGTGTGTTGATCACGTACGTGCTGGTTGATGAACACGGGGCTCTTCATCTCCGGGTAGATCCCGACGACCCTCTTGGCGTTCAGCGCGATGTCGATGAACTCGTCGAAGGTGATGATGGGAGAAATGCCTTCACAAACATACGGGATTAACATCGTAGACGGGTGATCTGATTTCACCAGAATAATGAAGGAATTAATGTACGCGTACCATCGTGAGATTTGTCACGGAAGGACCATCTCTGCTTCACTCTCAGCGTCTTCAGCTCGGCCAGCGTGAAATCAGCTGCCAAATCAGGAAGAAAATCGATGGATTAATTGATCGCTGGATCTTGGCATATCGATCGATCGAAGATAGGAATGCGGTTAAGATTCCGGTCGAAAATAGGAAGGTGGTTATGATGGATGGATGGACGGGCGTACTGATGAAGTATCCGGTGACGTTGGCCCACTGCACCTCGAGCGTGCGGCGGCGGGCGGCGAACTCCTTGTGGTCGGCGACGTCGGTGGTGTCGTCCAGCGTCACGTCGTGGAAGCAGACGAGGTGGCCGTCCTTGGTGGCCACGATGTCCGCCTCGATGAAGTCGGCGCCCTCGTCGACCGCGCGCATGTACGCCGCCGCCGTCTCCTCGGGGAGCTCGCCGTTGGAGCCCCTGTGCGCGATGTTGTACGGACGCGACGTCTGCAGCGGCTGCTTCGCCGCCGCCGCCCCGACCAGCGGCCGCGCCGTCGCGCCGCTGTTCGCGCACCCGAGGACCAGCAGCGCCGCCGCGACGACGATACCTGCGCACGCGCGCACGCAAACACACGTCAGGCGTACGCCAAGATTGATTCGGAGGGATCACGAGAGAGATCGGAGACGTTACAGAGGGAAGCCATTTCCCCGGACGGAGCGCGAGCTTGTGTTGGCGGCGTAGCGCTGCCGCCGGCTGGTCGTGGGTGGTGCTAGGGGTAGTTGAGATGGCGGCGATGCCGAGTATATATGAGAAGACTTGCGAGGAATATCCTAACGAGTAACAAGATTTTGGGGTTGTTTCACGTTCTAAAAATCTGTTTTTTAGTTGCTAATAATCTCTTAGGTATAGTGGGATACTCTCGTTTCCTCTAGAAAATCTATATAATGTATTTTCTGTATTTTTTGAGCTTTATATACGGATATTTGTAACAGAGATCCCGAGTTTTTCCTTTTCTTTTTGAAAACAATCTTGACTTTCTTGACTGCAAATGGAAGCTAACAAAATTCCTTTTTTTTTTGAGAGAAAGCTAACAAAATTCCAGTTGGCATCACGTCTCATTTTTCTTCGGAGGAAGTTGGGCTGACATTGCAGTATTTAGGCCTGAAGCCCAAGGCCTTCGATCGAAATTTACTTTGGCAGACAGCGATGAGGTTTCCAGCGGCCTATTTACCAGACACCATGGCTTCCCCTCAAAAAAAGAAGAAGCAGCAGACACCATGGCTCATCCAACCAGGAACTTGTCTAAAAAAATCAACCAGAAAAAAGGGGAATAACTGCCCCTTGCGGAATGCTAAAAAAAAAACAAAACAAAAAAAAAACTACCCCTTGCGGGGATCTCCATGAGTTACTTTTGGTGGCTTGTGAGCGTGCCAAGTGACGCATTCAGCACCGTCACATGTCATGTGTTGGGTGTCTTCTCTGGATTTTTTTCTGTACACATGTTCGTGTTCTAGATGGGTTTTCCTTGGATTTTTTTATCTTCCCCAAGTTTTTCATAGGTTTTGGAGAATTTTTTTTGCAGATCCAACTATACTTCTCGAGAAAAAATTAGTGCTTCCACGATAAGCACATATTTGCTTCACGTGGAAGAACAAATTTACTTTCATGAAAAGCATAGATTTGCTTAGCATGGAAGCACACAGTTTCTTTCACGATATGCACAACTGTGCTTCTTGGAAAACAATATGTACTTCTATGAGAAGCACGAATTTGTTTCCGGGAGCGTGCTTCTCAGGAAAAAAAGTGCTTCCATGAGAAGCATTATTTGCTTCGCATGCAAGCACAACTGTGCTTCGAAAAAAGCAACATGTGCTTCCAAAAGAAAGCAACACGCGAGAGAACTTGTTTTGGGGTTTATTTGGTTTTTCCACTTCGTTTTTCCCTATTTTTGTTTTTATTGATTTCTGTTTTTTTCTTTTGAAAAAAAGATCATCGAAACGTATTAAAATGGGATCTAGTTTGAAGATCTCGATGCGAGAAATCCAACAATGAGAGCGGTTCAATATTTGGACGCACGGTTCAATTTCAATAGATAAGACGGTTTGAAAGAATGATTTTAAAAAAACTCACAGGTTATGACAAGTGAAACCCATGCAGTTCGCTATTTGTCAAACCACAGAATATGAGAGAGTAACCTTTGCAAGGTGCACTTTTAACTAGTGATTTCAAACAAAAAGACGAACCATGAACAAGTGGGCACGGATACACCCTAAGTCAATCCATACTCCATCCTTGCCTTTGAACCAAAGGCCACCTAGATTATGTCTGAAGTTGGTTTGTGTGTCTATAATGGTAATGTCTTGATGATGCACACGGTGTTACATAAAAATGTGGGCTTTTGTGGCTGACGCACCTAAATTATTATAAAAAGGTCCATAGTGTTTTGGTCTCGTGGGTTAGATGTTTAATAATAAAAAATGTGAACTTGGGGATACTAGCATTCAAAGTTGGTATTTTAGGAAGAAATGAGAGCCATCGGCAAGCCCCATCAAGCCTCGAACCCATACGGGCGAGGCATAGACATGCGTTACTAGCCACTCGAATTATGCTCTGTTATCTAGAATTCTAGATTAGTGGTTAGTGGTTTTTGATTCTATCTATTGCCGTCCAACGTTTTAGCCTAACTTGGCAGTGGCAAGATCAAGGGAGATGTAGAAATTGTTTTGATTTGCGGTTCTTATATTTATATGCTTTGTGCTCCCAACCTTCTTCGTCGATAATGTGGTGATGAGGTAACTGTTCACAACTATTCCTTACTAGAGATGTGTCATGAGCCGACCGCACAAAGTGTTTTTCTTCTTCCCCAAGAAGTGACTCCCACGCGACTAAGGTTTTGACTCCTCTCGTTAGTGTCGTCGCTGGTCCGCCCTTCCTTCGATGGCCTTAGGGCTGTGGAGGTGCGGAGGACCTATCCCCTATCCTGGCAGAAAGGAGCTCGCTCTCGTTCTTGTTTGTTTCAGTGTCTTGGTTGGGGCTGTGTGGCGGCGCCAATGTTCCATAGTAGGAATTGTTGGGGATCGTAGCAGAATTTTAAAATTTTCTACGCATCACCAAGATCAATCTATGGAGTAATCTAGCAACGAGGGGAGAGGAGTACATCTACATACCCTTGTAGATCGCGAGCGGAAGCGTTCAAGAGAACGGGGTTGATGAAGTCGTACTCGTCGTGATCCAAATCACCAATGATCCTAGCGCCGAACGAACGGCACCTCCGCGTTCAACACACGTACGGAGCGAGGACGTCTCCCGCGCCTTGATCCAGCAAGGAGGAGGGAGAGGTTGAGGAAGAGGGCTGAAGGAAATATGCCCTAGAGGCAATAATAATGTTATTATTTTATTTCCTTATATCATGATAAATGTTTATTATTCATGCTAGAATTTTATTATCCGGAAACATAATACTTGTGTGAATACATAGACAAACTAAACGTCACTAGTATGCCTCTACTTGACTAGCTCGTTAATCAATGATGGTTATGTTTCCTAACCATAGACATGTGTTGTCATTTGATTAACGGGATCACATTATTAGGAGAATGATGTGATTGACATGACCCATTCCATTAGCTTAGCACCCGATCATTTAGTATGTTGCTATTGCTTTCTTCATGACTTATACATGTTCCTATAACTATGAGATTATGCAACTCCCGTTTGCTGGAGGAACACTTTGTGTGCTACCAAACATCACAACGTAACTAGGTGATTATAAAGGAGCTCTACAGGTGTCTCCAAAGGTAAATGTTGGGTTGGCGTATTTCGAGATTGGATTTGTCACTCCGATTGTCTAAGAGGTATCTCTGGGCCCTCTCGGTAATGCACATCACATAAGCCTTGCAAGCATTGCAACTAATGAGTTAGTTGCGAGATGATGTATTACGAAACAAGTAAAGAGACTTGCCGGTAACGAGATTGAACTAGGTATTGAGATACCGACGATCGAATCTCGGGCAAGTAACATACCGATGACAAAGGGAACAACGTATGTTGTTATGCGGTCTGACCGATAAAGATCTTCGTAGAATATGTAGGAGCCAATATGAGCATCCAGGTTTCGCTATTGGTTATTGACCAGAGACATGTCTCGGTCATGTCTACATTGTTCTCGAACCCGTAGGGTCCGCATGCTTAAGGTTTCGATGACAGTTATATTATGAGTTTATGAGTTTTGATGTGCCGAAGTTAGTTCGGAGTCCCAGATGTGATCACGGACATAACGAGGAGTCTCTAAATGGTCGAGACATAAAGATTGATATATTGGACGGCTATATTCGGACACCGGAAGTGTTCCGGGTGATTTCGGAGAAAACCGGAGTACCGGAGGGTTACCGGAACCCCCCCGGGAGAAGTAATGGGCCATATGGGCCTTAGTGGAGAAAGAGAAGGGCAGCCAGGGTGGGCCGCGCGCCTCCTCCCCCCTGGTCCGAATTGGACTAGGAGAGGGGGGGCGGCGCCCCCCTTTCCTTCTCCCTCCCCACTTCCTTCCCCCTCCTAGTAGGAGTCCTACTCCTACTAGGAGGAGGACTCCTCCTTGGCGCGCCTATAGGGCCGGCCGGCCTCCACCCCTTGCTCCTTTATATACGGGGGCAGGGGGCACCCCTAGGCACACAAGTTGATCCACGTGATCATTCTCTTAGCCGTGTGCGGTGCCCCCTTCCACCATAATACTCGATAATATTGTAGCGGTGCTTAGGCGAAGCCCTGCGATGGTAGAACATCAAGATCGTCACCATTCCGTCGTGCTGACGGAACTCTTCCCCGACACTTTGCTGGATCGGAGTCCGGAGATCGTCATCGAGCTGAACGTGTGCTAAAACTCAGAGGTGCCGTAGTTTCGGTGCTTGATCGGTCGGGCCATGAAGACATACGACTACATCAACCGCATTGTCATAACGCTTCCGCTGTCGGTCTACAAGGGTACGTAGAGCACACTCTCCCCTCTTGTTGCTATGCATCACCATGATCATGCGTGTGCGTAGGAATTTTTTTAAAATTACTATGTTCCCCAACAGTGGTATCAGAGCCTAGGTTTTATGTGTTGATGTTATATGCACGAGTAGAACACAAGTGAGTTGTGGGTGATATAAGTCATACTGCTTACCAGCATGTCATACTTTGGTTCGGCGGTATTGTTGGACGAAGCGGCCCGGACCAACATTACGCGTACGCTTACGCGAGACCGTTTCTCCCGACGTGCTTTGCACAAAGGTGGCTAGCGGGTGTCAGTTTCTCCAACTTTAGTTGAACCGAGTGTGGGTATGCCCGGTCCTTGCGAAGGTTAAAACAACACCAACTTGTCAAACTATCGTTGTGGTTTTGATGTGTAGGTAAGATTGGTTCTTGCTTAAGCTCGTAGCAGCCACGTAAAATTTGCAACAACAAAGTAGATGACGTCTAACTTGTTTTTGCAGGACATGTTGTGATGTGATATGGTCAAGACATGATGCTAAATTTTATTGTATGAGATGATCATGTTTTTTAACCAAGTTATCGGCAACTGGCAGGAGCCATATGGTTGTCGCTTTATTGTATGCAATGCAATTGCGCTGTAATGCTTTACTTTATCACTAAGCGGTAGCGATAGTCGTGGAAGCATAAGATTGGCGAGACGACAACGATGCTACGATGGTGATCAAGGTGTCACGCCGGTGATGATGGTGATCATGACGGTGCTTCGAAGATGAAGATCACAATCACAAGATGATGATGGCCATATCATATCACTTATATTGATTGCATGTGATGTTTATCTTTTATGCATCTTATCTTGCTTTGATTGACGGTAGCATTTTAAGATGATATCTCACTAATTATCAAGAAGTGTTCTCCCTGAGTATGCACCGTTGCGAAAGTTCTTCGTGCTGAGACACGACGTGATGATCGGGTGTGATAGGCTCTACGTTCAAATACAACGGGAGCAAAACAGTTGCACACGCGGAATACTCAGGTTATACTTGACGATCCAAGCATATACAGATGTGACCTCGGAACACGGAGACCGAAAGGTCGAGCGTGAATCATATAGTAGATATGATCAACATAGTGATGTTCATCAATGAAACTACTCCATCTCACGTGATGATCGGACATGGTTTAGTTGATTTGGATCACGTAATCACTTAGAGGATTAGAGGGATGTCTATCTAAGTGGGAGTTCTTTAGTAATATGATTAATTGAACCTAAATTTATCATGAACTTAGTACCTGATAGTATCTTTCTTGTTTATGTTTGATTGTAGATAGATGGCCCGTGCTATTGTTCCGTTGAATTTTAATGCGTTCCTTGAGAAAGTAAAGTTGAAAGATGATGGTAGCAATTACACGGACTGGGTCAGTAACTTGAGGATTATCCTCATTGCTGCACAGAAGAATTACGTCCTAGAAGCACCGCTGGGTTCCAGGCCTGCTGCTGGAGCAACACCAGATGTTATGAACGTCTGGCAGAGCAAAGCTGATGACTACTCGATAGTTCAGTGTGCCATGCTTTACAGCTTAGAATCGGGACTTCAACGACGTTTTGAACGTCATGGAGCAAATGAGATGTTCTAGGAGTTGAAGTTAATATTTCAAGCAAATGCCCGGATTGAGAGATATGAAGTCTCCAATAAGTTCTATAGCTGCAAGATGGAGGAGAACAGTTCTGTCAGTGAGCATATACTCAAAATGTCTGGGTATAATAATCACTTGATTCAATTGGGAGTTAATCTTCCAGATGATTGCGTCATTGACAGAATTCTCCATCACTGCCACCAAGCTACAAGAGCTTCGTGATGAACTATAATATGCAAGGGATGAATAAGACTATTCCCGAGCTCTTCGCAATGCTGAAAGCTGCGGAGGTAGAAATCAAGAAGGAGCATCAAGTGTTGATGGTCAATAAGACCACTAGTTTCAAGAAAAAGGGCAAAGGAAAGAAGAAGGGGAACTTCAAAAAGAACAGCAAGCAAGTTGTTACTCAAGAGAAGAAACCCAAACCTGGACCTAAGCCTGAAACTGAGTGCTTCTACTGCAAGCAGACTGGTCACTGGAAGCGGAACTACCCCAAGTATTTGGCGGATAAGAAGGATGGCAAGGTGAACAAAGGTATATGTGATATACATGTTATTGATGTGTACCTTACTAATGCTCGTAGTAGCACCTGGGTATTTGATACTGGTTCTGTTGCTAACATTTGCAACTCGAAACATGGACTACGGATTAAGCGAAGATTGGCTAAGGACGAGGTGACGATGCGCGTGGGAAATGGTTCCAAAGTTGATGTGATCGCGGTCGGCACGCTACCTCTACATCTACCTTCGGGATTAGTATTAGACCTAAATAATTGTTATTTGGTGCCAGCGTTAAGCATGAACATTATATCTGGATCTTGTTTGATGCGAGACGGTTATTCATTTAAATCAGAGAATAATGGTTGTTCTATTTATATGAGTAATATCTTTTATGGTCATGCACCCTTAAAGAGTTGTCTATTCTTATTAAATCTCGATAGTAGTGACACACATATTCATAATGTAGAAGCCAAAAGATGCAGAGTTGATAATGATAGTGCAACTTATTTGTGGCACTGCCGTTTGGGTCATATCGGTGTAAAGCGCATGAAGAAACTCCATACTGATAGACTTTTGGAACCACTTGATTATGAATCACTTGGTACTTGCGAACCGTGCCTTATGGGTAAGATGACAAAAACACCGTTCTCCGGTACTATGGAGAGAGCAACAGATTTGTTGGAAATCATACATACAGATGTATGTGGTCCGATGAATGTTGAGGCTCGTGGCGGATATCGTTATTTTCTCACCTTCACAGATGACTTAAGCAGATATGGGTATATCTACTTAATGAAACAAAAGTCTGAAACGTTTGAAAAGTTCAAAGAATTTCAGAGTGAAGTTGAAAATCATCGTAACAAGAAAAAAAAATTCCTATGATCTGATCGTGGAGGAGAATATTTGAGTTACGAGTTTGGTGTACATTTGAAACAATGCGGAATAGTTTCGCAACTCACGCCACCTGGAACACCACAGCATAATGGTGTGTCCGAACGTCGTAATCGTACTTTACTAGATATGGTGCGATCTATGATGTCTCTTACTGATTTACCGCTATCGTTTTGGGGATATGCTCTAGAGACGGCCGCATTCACGTTAAATAGGGCACCATCAAAATCCGTTGAGACGACGCCTTATGAACTGTGGTTTAGCAAGAAACCAAAGTTGTCATTTCTGAAAGTTTGGGGCTGCGATGCTTATGTGAAAAAGCTTCAACCTGATAAGCTCGAACCCAAATCGGAGAAATGTGTCTTCATAGGATATCCAAAGGAAACTATTGGATACACCTTCTATCATAGATCCGAAGGCAAGACTTTTGTTGCTAAATTCGGAAACTTTCTAGAGAAGGAGTTTCTCTCGAAAGAAGTGAGTGGGAGGAAAGTAGAACTTGACGAGGTAACTGTACCTGCTCCCTTATTGGAAAGTAGTACATCACAGAAACCAGTTTCTATGACACCTACACCAATTAGTGAGGAAGCTAATGATGATGATCATGAAACTTCAGAACAAGATACTACTGAACCTCGTAGATCAACCAGAGTAAGATCCGCACCAGAGTGGTATGGTAATCCTGTTGGAAGTCATGCTACTAGATCATGATGAACCTACGAACTATGAAGAAGCGATGGTGAGCCCAGATTCCGCAAAATGGCTTGAAGCCATGAAATCTGAGATAGGATCCATGTATGAGAACAAAGTATGGACTTTGGTTAACTTGCCCGATGATCGGCAAGCAATTGAGAATAAATGGATCTTCAAGAAGAAGACTGACGCTGACGGTAATATTACTGTCTACAAAGCTCGACTTGTCGCAAAAGGTTTTCGACAAGTTCAAGGGATTGACTACGATGAGACCTTCTCACCCGTAGCGATGCTTAAGTCTGTCCGAATCATGTTAGCAATTTCCGCATTTTATAATTATGAAATTTGGCAGATGGATGTCAAAACTGCATTCCTGAATGGATTTCTGGAAGAAGAGTTGTATATGATGAAACCGGAAGGTTTTGTCGATCCAAAGGGAGCTAACAAAGTATGCAAGCTCCAGCCATATATGTAGATGACATATTACTAATCGGAAATGATATAGAATTTCTGAATAGCATAAAGGGATACTTGAATAAGAGTTTTTCAATGAAAGACCTCGGTGAATCTGCTTACATATTGGGCATTAAGATCTATAGAGATAGATCAAGACGCTTAATTGGACTTTCACAAAGCACATACCTTGACAAAATTTTGAAGAAGTTCAAAATGGATCAAGCAAAGAAAGGATTCTTGCCTGTGTTACAAGGTGTGAAATTGAGTAAGACTCAATGCCCGACCAATGCAGAAGATAGAGAGAAAATGAAAGATGTTCCCTATGCTTCAGCCATAGGCTCTATCATGTATGCAACGCTGTGTACCAGACCTGATGTGTGTCTTGCTATAAGTCTAGCAAGGAGGTACCAAAGTAATCTAGGAGTGGATCACTGGACAGCGGTCAAGAACATCCTGAAATACCTGAAAAGTACTAAGGATATGTTTCTCATATATGGAGGTGACAAAGAGCTCATTGTAAATGGTTACGTTGATGCAAGCTTTGACACTGATCCGGACGATTCTAAATCGCAAACCGGATACGTGTTTACATTAAACGGTGGAGCTGTCAGTTGGTGCAGTTCTAAACAAAGCATTGTGGCGGGATCTACATGTGAAGCGGAGTACATAGGTGCTTCGGAAGCAGCAAACGAAGGAGTCTGGATGAAGGAGTTCATATCCGATCTAGGTGTCATACCTAGTGCATCGGGTCCAATGAAAATCTTTTGTGACAATACTGGTGCAATTGCCCTGGCAAAGGAATCCAGATTTCACAAGAGAACCAAGCACATCAAGAGACGCTTCAATTCCATCCGGGATCTAGTCCAGGTGGGAGACATAGAGACTTGCAAGATACATACGGATCTGAATGTTGTAGACCTGTTGACTAAGCCTCTTCCACGAGCAAAACATGATCAGCACCAAAGCTCCATGGGTGTTAGAATCATTACTGTGTAATCTAGATTATTGACTCTAGTGCAAGTGGGAGACTGAAGGAAATATGCCCTAGAGGCAATAATAATGTTATTATTTTATTTCCTTATATCATGATAAATGTTTATTATTCATGCTAGAATTGTATTATACGGAAACATAATACTTGTGTGAATACATAGACAAACTAAACGTCACTAGTATGCCTCTACTTGACTAGCTCATTAATCAAAGATGGTTATGTTTCCTAACCATAGACATGTGTTGTCATTTGATTAACGGGATCACATTATTAGGAGAATGATGTGATTGACATGACCCATTCCATTAGCTTAGCACCCGATCGTTTAGTATGTTGCTATTGCTTTCTTCATGACTTATACATGTTCCTAAGACTATGAGATTATGCAACTCCCGTTTGCCGGAGGAACACTTTGTGTGCTACCAAACGTCACAATGTAACTGGGTGATTATAAAGGAGCTCTACAGGTGTCTCCAAAGGTAAATTTTGGGTTGGCGTATTTCGAGATTAGGATTTGTCACTCCGATTGTCGGAGAGGTATCTCTGCGCCCTCTCGGTAATGCACATCACATAAGCCTTGCAAGCATTGCAACGAATGAGTTAGTTGCAAGATGATGTATTACAAAATGAGTAAAGAGACTTGCTGGTAACGAGATTGAACTAGGTATTGAGATACCGACGATCGAATCTCGGGCAAGTAACATACCGATGACAAAGGGAACAACGTATGTTGTTATGCGGTCTGACCGATAAAGATCTTCGTAGAATATGTAGGAGCCAATATGAGCATCCAGGTTCCGCTATTGGTTATTGACCGGAGACATGTCTCGGTCATGTCTACATTGTTCTCAAACTCGTAGGGTCCGCACGCTTAAGGTTTCGATGACAGTTATATTATGAGTTTATGAGTTTTGATGTATCGAAGTTAGTTCGGAGTCCCGGATGTGATCACGGACATAACGAGGAGTCTCGAAATGGTCGAGACATAAAGATTGATATATTGGACGGCTATATTCGGACACCGGAAGTGTTCCGGGTGATTTCGGAGAAAACCGGAGTACCGGAGGGTTACCGGAACCCCCCCCCGGGAGAAGTAATGGGCCATATGGGCCTTAGTGGAGAAAGAGAAGGGCAGCCAGGGTGGGCCGCGCGCCTCCTCCCCCCTGGTCCGAATTGGACTAGGAGAGGGGGGGGCGGCGCCCCCCTTTCCTTCTCCCTCCCCACTTCCTTCCCCCTCCTAGTAGGAGTCCTACTCCTACTAGGAGGAGGACTCCTCCTTGGCGCGCCTATAGGGACGGCCGGCCTCCTCCCCTTGCTCCTTTATATACGGGGGCAGGGGGCACCCCTAGACACACAAGTTGATCCACGTGATCGTTCTCTTAGCCGTGTGCGGTGCCCCTTCCACCATAATACTCGATAATATTGTAGCGGTGCTTAGGCGAAGCCCTGCGACGGTAGAACATTAAGATCGTCACCACGCCGTCGTGCTGACGGAACTCTTCCCCGACACTTTGCTGGATCGGAGTCCGGGGATCGTCATCGAGCTGAACGTGTGCTAAAACTCGGAGGTGTCGTAGTTTCGGTGCTTGATCGGTCGGGCCATGAAGACGTACGACTACATCAACCGCGTTGTCATAACGCTTCCACTGTCGGTCTACAAGGGTACGTAGATCACACTTTCCCCTCTCGTTGCTATGCATCACCATGATCTTGCGTGTGCGTAGGAATTTTTTTAAAATTACTACATTCCCCAACAGTCCGGGATTAGGGGGTATCCAGACATCCGGATTATATCCTTTGGCCGGACTGTTGGACCATGAAGATACAAGATTGAAGACTTCGTCGCGTGTCCGGATGGGACTCTACTTGGCGTGGAAGGCAAGCTAGGCAATACGGATATGTATATCTCCTCCTTTATAACCAACCTTGTGTAACCCTAGCCCCCTCCGGTGTCTATATAAACTGGAGGGTTTTAGTCCGTAGGACAACATACAATCATACCATAGACTAGCTTCTAGGGTTCAGCCTCTCCGATCTCGTGGTAGATCAACTCTTGTACTACTCATATTATCAAGAATAATCAAGCAGGACGTAGGGTTTTACCTCCATCAAGAGGGCCCGAACCTGGGTAAAACATCGTGTCCCCTGCCTCCTGTTACCATCCGTCTTAGACGCACAGTTCGGGACCCTCTACCCGAGATCCGCCGGTTTTAACACCGACAGCCTCCGTCTTCACGTGTGAAGCCAGGAGGACTGCGTGGTCCATTGACCATCAAAATTTCTGCCGCGTGGTCGCTGCTGTCGCACTCGGATGCAGTCTCTGCGGAGCCAGTCGACAGGTCGAACAGGCCGTAGAGAGTTTCGTCGGGCTCAATTGCCGCGACTTGGGGGTGGCCGACTGGAGAGCCACCGCATACCTCACCCACCGCTGAAGCCTCGATCGACCGGAACGTTTGCTCCGGCGGGCTGCAGGGAGGGAAGTCAACACGGGAGCCGACCGATACTGAGTCGACGGCTGCCGCATGAGGACGCCACGGATGCACGCGTGAAAGTGCATTGCCCCGCGGACGGAGAGCGCCTCGACGTCAAGTGGCGCTTCCTGGAGCCAAGCGGAGTCATCGGCGATGAACACGACCGCGCCGAGACGGATCTCGCGGCCCTCGGCCAAACCTCCTCCTGAAACCATGTTGATGGGGATCGGGAAAATCGCAACTTCTCCAACAAGTCGCTAAGACACCCGCCCCACGGTGGGCGCCAACTGTCGTGGTTCTAAGTCTGACAGTAGAATGGGGGGTAGGGATGTAGAGGCAAGATCCTAGCTATGGAGGAGTTGTACACGCGAGTTTTACGAGTTCAGGCCCTTCTCAGAGGAAGTAACAGCCCTACGTCTCGGAGCCCGGAGGCGGTCGACTGGATTATATGCGTGTGTGTTACAGGGGGTGCGAACCCCCGTGCCTGTGGAGGGGGGTGGCTTATATAGAGTGCGCCAGGACCCCAGCCAGCCCATGACACAGAGGGTTTAAGGTACATTGAAGAGAGAACGTTACTGGTAACGCCCACATTAAACTGCTGTGAATGCCAATTAAGCCTATGAGTAAATGCTCGACCGTTGCATATACAGAGTGGCTCTAGCTCTTCTGCCCGTCGAGTGACTTCTGCGACGGTCGAGTGACATCGATTCTTCCGAGTGGAACGTTTCCGGTCGAGTGGATGATGGTACCCTTTGGATGATCCTGGCTTTAGGGTGCTGTCCTAGGGGAGGATGTCTAGGTCAGGCCTATGACCCTACCCTAGGTACGTAGCTTCATCAGCGGCCGCCGCCTAGGTCAGAGAGAGGGAGAGGAGGGAGAGAGTGAAGCGAGAGGGGATTGGCTCGGATCTTGACCGCATCCAACCGACATCCGCGGTTCCGACCGCAAACGCGCCGTTAATGCGCGGAGGGCGTCGGTTGGCTATGGTGACACCTGATTCGTGGGCCCGGCCAGTCAGTTCGGTGCTTAGCACGGGCGAAGCAGGCAGTTTCGCGACTTAGTAGTTCTTTTTGCCTCGGATTAGAAAAAAAGTGGTAGTTTTCCGCACAAAATCGTAAAATTGTAGTTTTTCGACACGTTCCCGTGAAATGTGGTAGTTTTTGATTAAATACTCTGGTAAGTCCATCACATTTGAAAGGGATGAGCAGATCAAAAATTTGCACACAAGCAAACAACTGTTTTTTGCATCTGCTTACACCCAAAACACAAACATACGCAACCGAACAACATGCATCCCGCTGGGCCTTGATGCAATGCAGACAACCGATAAACATGCAGATGTTGACTTTTTGCTTGCATATACTCAGCCGGGTCCAACTAAAACAAATATGCAAAGGGCAAAAAAGAGTGCAGGTAACTAAACGCGGCCTAAACTAATGATTATTACTCCATTTACATGATCCATGCTTTGATACTGTAACAGTAACAGGCAGCGCACCCTCGGAGGGCAGCAGGCAGGCGGCGTCCCTGGGGTGTGGCGACGTGGCCCCGTGCCGTGTACACGTGCCAGTGTGCCCTTGGCAAGCGAGCACCGCACCATCTCTCGCCGTATTCGACTCCTCCACCGCCCGCCCCCTGGATTGGGAGCCAAGAAAAGCAGACCATTGTTTCAAAAAAGAAAAAGAAAAGCAGACCATAGATCCTCGGAAACCAGCGCCTCCGATCCATTCCGCCTCTGCCGCTTGCTCCCCCGCCGCAGCCCTGCACCCGGAGGCTGCCTGCTTCTCCTGCCCAGCGCTCCCGCAAGTCGCAGCCAAGGTGATAAATAAACTCCCTGCTCTTTTTCGTTAAATTCGTTCGTCCATCCATGCTGCTGCTGTGTGAGTTTTGATTTTGATGCGCTAGGTTGCAAATTTAGTGGATTTCCTTCTGCTGCCTCTGCCTTGAGACCGAGAGGCTCTGATTTTGCTCGGCTGATTAGTTGAAGCTACTTGCAACCAGTATATGCATATGCCTTATGAGCTGTTTGTTTGTTGTAATGCAAATTAAGGGGTTTCGCCCGACGAAACACCCAACACGAAGAGTTTCTTTTGATTCAAGCCCATGCTCGTAGTTCTTGCAGTTTGAATTACCAATATATACTTATGTTCGAGCATGATTATTTGCCACAGAACTTCTTCTAGATGCTCTGCAGCCACTGTCTGTAATGCACTTCCTTATTCAGTGATGATTTGTGGATAGATTTTTCCTGTTTGATAAATTCTTCATGAATTTACTGTAGAAATGGCTCGACCTGAGGAGAACGCGAAATTCCCCAGCTGTGATGCCTACTTTGACACTATCCAGTCCAAGAAGAAGCTCCCACTAGCTTTGCAGGAATCCCTGACCGCCGCCTTTGCTCAGATCCCAGTCGCATCGTTTCCTGATGTTCCTAGTGGCCGAGGTATGCCCTTCTGCAAAAGAAACCACTCAATCTGCATATTCTTTCTGCCTTATATTTTTTTGTCACATATATGTTGTAGTGTTTGTAACGACCGATATTCTCTCTCTGCTGTAGTGACTGAAATTCCTGGAGAAACTTCCGTTCTTGATGCTGTTAGAATTTTATCTGAGCACAACATAAGGGCAGCGCCAGTGCTTAACCCTGAACCTGGGGCTCCAGCTGATTGGCAAGGGAGGTATCTTGGCATCATCGAGTACTCAGCCATCATCCTTTGGGTACTAGATAATGCTGATCTCGCGGCCGTAGCTCTGTCAGCTGGATCAGCAACTGCTGCAGGAGTTGGAATGGGTGCTGTTGGTGCAGTGGGCGTGGCAGCATTAGGTGTAACCGGCCCGGCAGCTGTCGCTGGATTGACTGCTGCTGCAGTAGGGGCTGCTGTTGCTGGCGGGTTAACTGCTGAAAAGGGTGTTGCGAAGGATGGAGTTACTGCTGCTGATCATTTAGGGGAAGATTTCTACAAAGTTCTGCTTCAGCAAGAACCTTTCAAATCGACTACAGTATGACAATTGCTCTATCTTGAAGCTTTTTTTTTTGTTATGTTGATCAAGCATTGAATCCATGCACCAAGAGCAACGTAATCGACTTAATGTTTTGTTGTTTTGCTAAAACAAAGTTCAGATACACTTAAGTTAAAACCCAGTATTCAAAACCAGATGGGACTGGCATTCTGACCAAAAAGACCGTGACCTTAGTCCGGTTTCTAATTTAAAGACTGATTGAGAAAGAACTTGTTTTTTCTAGTGTCAGTTTGTGATTGGGGGCCTCCTCACATTCCACAGATCTGTGTGCTATGGCCCTGACATCAATCGGGTTGGGATTCTTTGTGGTTGAGAACTAACTGATATATTTGTGCATATAGTACGTTCATATAAGTATATGAACTAATTTATGTGAATTATTTAAATGTGGTTTTTTAACCACCGTGGGATTGTTTGAACTGGTGGGCTGGCGCCGTTTTCACGGCTGTTTTTTTGTTAATTGTCTTGTCTCGTTTTGTACATGACGGTTATGCCATCCAACCTGACATAATTCATAGAGTCTTGCTTGGCTTTGTGGTATTTCAGCTGCACTAAAATTTGTTGCTAAGGTTTATTTGGTCATTTGTTCCGACCCTTTAATTTCGCATTGCATGAATATCTTCTCTTGTAGACCCTGTTAACTTTGTATCCTTTCTCCTTTTCTTGTAGGTTCGGTCAATTGTTGAGTCCTACCCATGGTCTCCTTTTGTGCCTGTTACACTTGACAGTTCAATGCTTGCCGTACTACTGTTGCTCTCCAAGTACAGGTTGAGGAATGTGCCTGTGATCGAACCTGATAAGCCAGTTATTAAGAACTTCATTACTCAGACTGGTGTTGTTAAAGGACTTCAGCAGTGTAAAGGAAGGGATTGGTTCGACTATATTTCGGCACTTCCTCTTTCAGACTTGGGGCTTCCATTCATGTCTCTTGATGAGGTTATTTGTCTCACTTCGCTGCCTCTTTAGTTAAACTCTTGTCTTGGTAGTGTAAGATTTAATCCTCTGTGCTATCCCGATTACTGCAGGCTGCAAAATCTGAAGCAGGACCTTTGAATAGGCTTTGACTCTGTTATAAGAACTGTTTAATGAGAAATTTACGATATTGTGTTATCTTCAGGTTATTACGGTTAACAGTGATGATCTAATCTTAGAAGCTTTCAAGTGCATGAAGGATAACAAAATTGGCGGTGTACCCGTAGTAGAAGGTCCCCGAAGGAAACTTGTTGGTAGTGTGAGCATAAGGGACATTCGCTTCCTGTTGCTTAGGCCTGACTTATTTTCTGATTTCAGGCACGAAGCGACTCAACCCAATGATTTATTCCCCTGTGTCCTTTTTTCTTTTCTTTCAAATATGTCTCTTCACGTGTCTAATGATACTTTTGATCCATCCAGGCACCTTACCGTGTTGGATTTCATGAAGGCTCTAGGTTCCACTCTTCCTGACTCGGGGGACAATGGGCTGGTGAAGCCGCCACTCACCTGTGCACCTGATGCTTCCATGGGCAGCGTGATCGACAGCATCGGGTCGAGGATAACCCACCGGATATACGTGGTGGATGGCGACTTTGAGGTGGTCGGTGTTGTGACACTCCGAGATGTGATCTCTTGCTTCATCCACGAGCCCCCTGGCTTCTGCGACAGTTATCTTGCTTCAGCGATGGAGAAGCTCGAGGACAAGGGCGATGCCGATTCCTCCGTTGAGAACAGCTGAGCTCTCGGGAGCGCAAGACGGTGGAAATAACAGACAGGGTTAGTGAGCAAGTCTTGTAGTTGGGCTGATTCGTTCATGTTGTGGTGTTGATACAGTAAATTCTGTGTGGGGTGACAACACATTTCAGTGCCTCTGTTGGTGTGCTTTAGTCTGTCAACTGTGCGTTGCTGAGTTGGCTGATCCGCACCTGTTTCCTGATGCAAACACTGCAGTGGCGATTCTGTGATGTGTAAAAGGGTTAACGAACCAATGATTACCCAATCTCAGTCGTCATGTGTACCTCTGTATCCTCCTCGATCAATCAATCGATTAGTCTGATGTATGGCACTTGTTTAAGATTGCAGGCGTGCGCAGGTTTTCTTTTTTATCCTTGAGCTAGCAATACAATCTTTCTACTAAGTAATGTCTGAGGTACAGAAGAATTCATGGCCAGCAACATTTTCTTGCATCACTCACATGAAGTCTAGTTCCTAAAGTAACTAAACACTTGTATACTCCTTCTGTAAAGAAATATAACAGTGTTTAGATCACTAAAGGAGTACATAGAAAAAGTTGCTCGCAAGAACACATATATACATAGACAGAGAAGACGCAAGCACAGGAGATGGTAGTGTTTAGAC
Organism: Triticum urartu; assembly: GCF_003073215.2. Taxonomy (NCBI): domain Eukaryota; kingdom Viridiplantae; phylum Streptophyta; class Magnoliopsida; order Poales; family Poaceae; genus Triticum; species Triticum urartu. Next base: position 120,619,093 of record NC_053023.1, on the reverse strand, counting down.
AAGTCACAGACATACACCGTGCAAAACGACGGCCATGGGATACATGAACTTAACGTGCCACCAGCAGTGCTCGAACACCAGTCGGTACATCAGGGACGGAGATCTGACCGTGAAGGAGGCTTGCAGCAGGACTACGGGAGAGGGGACGCACGGAAGCGATCACGAACTAAGGTTCTTGTCGCCCTATGGCGCAACTTCGGTACGATCTTCTCATGCACGAATGACAGAAAGAACACACGACCCCAAGACTCTGCGGACGAGAGATGGATACATTAACGTGTAGAATTAAGATTTGGAAAGATAGAAGCAATTCAAGCTGAATACGAAGGGAGGCAAACAGCTCAAGGAAATAGTAGTATACTCACAAGGTGACGATCCCGAGCAAGAAGCAAACGGTCACCAGGCTGTCCGAGTAGTCGAACACCGCCGGCGCTCCCGGAACCAGCACGGCGTCGATGAGGTAGAGAGTGAGGCGGTCGTTGTAGACGACCGTGTTGGTGACCCTGGCCTCGTCCGGCATCGTGAACGACGGCGGCGACGAAGAGAGCCTCATGGTGCCTCCGCAGTCGCAGATGGTGAGCATGCCGTAGCCCCAGCGGCCCCGATCGAGCGTCCGCACCTCGATTTCCCCGCCGAGGCGGGTCAACAAGGAGAGCTCCACCTCGGAGGAGCGTACCGCCAGTCCGTGGTACAGAAGAAGCGAGGCCTGGCGGTCGGCGGTGAGGTTGCTGAACCGCGGGGTGAACGCCGCGACAGCGCCGTCGTCCGGGCAGAACACGGTGAGCCCCGCGTCGCTCTGCTCGCGGAGCACCTGGCCCACGCCGGCCGTGGCGGCGACGAGGCCGGCGAAGGCGCCGCACCCGTTCTTGGTCAGGATCTGCCCGATCGCCGTGCCCCCCGGCGGCGTCGCCTCGGGCGGTTGTCCCTCGGCACAGGGGACGAGCAGCAGGAGGAGCAGGATGGTGGTGCAGGGGGCGACGGCTCCGGCGAACGGCATTGTGCTTGATTCCCCTGCTCGCCCAAGCTAGCTGGAAGAGTTTCTTTACCCTGAGATTCTGAGAAGCGAGAATAATGGAGGTACGGTGGATAGGGTTTCTCTCGACTGGTGTTTTGGTTTTCGGCTTTCAGGCCGTGTTCCGGTGGTTCTGTCTTGATTGCAGTTCTGTTTCTGGCCCTGCCCATTTTCTCTTTGCTGGTACTAGTAGTATGGCAAGAAATGGCGGTGGCCTTTATGCCGTTTGTGACAGAAGCTGTGGCTATGGCCGAGGAAAGTGTACACCGATGGATGGCGGTAATTTTGCAAGGACGGAGCGGGATAACCTATATATCAAGCCTTGGGGCCTTCCACGAAGATACGTGCGCGGTGAAATTTGACACGTCCTGCTAGCTGGACACGTGAGTTACGATGGTTTGCACTTTGAACATTGGTATTTAGCGCTTGCGGTAAGTTGATCCAAGCAGACATAATGAATTTCGGTTTGAACCAGAGTTAACATGTTCTAACAGCATCTACACCTGGACTGAGAAAATCTGCCCCCTAGAAGTTCGCGGACAGCGCCAACCCATCGCTTAAATGTCCTCATTTGCAACCACAACTTTTACATTCGAAACCCCCATATTCATGCACACAACTTCTATAGTAACTGAAACGAGCAACCCACACACGAAGCGGTTCCTCGTTCTATTGCGAAAGGGCAAAAAGGAGGCTACCCAATTCCGCCAGTCCACCGCTGGCCAGACCGGTGGTTCCCTCCCTCCCCGTCTGCTACTCTGACGGCAGGAGAGCGAGGGTACCCTGGAACTGGGGGCCCGGCGTGTAGATACTAGGTTAGTGGTCTTGGCGGCGGCGTTGAGTTGGGGATGACGGTGCCCGTTTGAAATAAGTGTGTCGGCGTTCGATCCCCTTCCCGACGAAGCTTTGGGCAGAGTTGGCGAGTAGATGTGTCACCGGGGCAACATTACGCAACATGTCGTCAGTTGCCAAAGTGTCACCGGTTCCCGCATCATTGCAGCCCCACGAACAATACCTCACGGAAGTTGAAGCACTCCTAATGTCCTCTCCACAATTTTCCTACCACTTACATGCATTTGTGCAAAAAGACATTGTTTTCTACCTCGGGGGATTTGAATACAATCTTCAAAAATGTCGTCCACTAAGGATAGATACCATCGACAAGGGGTTGTAACCCATTGTTACCGTTGCTAGATTATATATCAAACATGGTGTTTCAGTGATAATTTTAGAATTGGTATCCATGCTAGCTTAGTTCTCAAGCGTGGTGTTGCGGGTAGGTTTCTTTTTCAAATTTCTTGAATGGACTGGAGGAACACATTGAGAGAATTTCATTTCTCTCCAACAATTCTAGTGCTAGCTAGAAGTAAGATGAAGCTAGTAACTTTTTCATGCGGTAGCTAGTAAGATGACGGCTAGAAACTGAATCTACACTCTTCCTATTCTCTTCGCATGGGAGTTGAGTGTAGAAAAAAGGGACAACCAATGCTTAATTAACCATGCTTATTCATATTATTCTACTCATCATAACAAGTGAAACAAGGTACAAACATTGATCTTCTAGTTAGTTTTTTCTTCTTGTTTCTTATTTTCTGCTAATCGCAGATATAATTCCAACTGAAGTGCTACTTACAGTTGTTGTTTTTCATTTCATTTCCAAAGCAGGGTGTTGATTTTGATCCACTTCAATTATTCTTCAATCTGATCAATCATTCACGGAGGATCAGAAAAGTGTTATCAAACAAATGGGTTTTGGTCATTTGTTGGAATGGGCTTATTTTTTTGCCTACAGACATTTACCACTGGATTGCATTCCAATGTGATACATCTACAAGAACACAAACTCTTGAGAATGGGTTTTCTGTCACTACTACAACCAACACCATTCACACCATGTTAAAAATTCCTATTGGAAATAGGAAAATAGAGAACACTTGTTCTCAAGAAAACAACAATTTAATTCACCAATTAGTTAGTTGGGAAGGCTATATTCCTTCTAACGAAAATTTGTGTTCGCTCATAAAACTAGATGTGCCTCTAGAGCTATTCTCAAAGGTATTCTTTGTTGTTGCCATGGCTTCCTTTCTTTGCCTTTCTACATATTGTTTGCCAAGGACAAATTATTACAATGGTGTCTTTCTACTAGGCTCTTTATCCGATACCAACCTTTGTTTGTTCTTGATGTCTTGCTATTGAAATAGAAAATTTCATATTAGCATTAACACAAAATAGTGAAATCATTGCTGGTGGTTGTAGTTTTCTTCTGGTGGTATGTGATGTCCTGGCTTATTAGGGATGATAGACTACTCATATCAATAAGGAATTCCTTCTTTTTCGGGAGCCCATTTGGACAGAACTCCAAAGTTAAGCGTGCTCAGCTTAGAGTAGTGTCAGGATGGGTGACGACCGGGAAGTTGCTCCCGGGTGCGCATGAGTGAGGACAAAGTGCGCAGAAAAAGACTAGTATTGATCTGTGGGGCCAGTCTAGATCCCGCCAGGAGTAACGGCCACCGGCGGGTGTGTCCGGGGCGTTACAAGTTGGTATCAGAGCCGACCCTCGCGGTTACACGGATGGTTGCGGACAGGTGTGTGGTCATGTTGTTCATGACGTTTGTGACCCGTCGTGGCACACGACATGGCACATGTACTGGACTGGAAGCACAGACGTATGTGCCAAGAGGAAACGTTCCTGTGGCCCGACGAGGACGTCGGTTCCTCTGAGTGGGGTGTATGTGATGCCCTGGCTTATTAGGGATGATAGACTACTCATATCAATAAGGAATTCCTTCTTTTCCGGGAGCCCGACAAAGTGCGCAGAAAAAGACTAGTATTGATCTGTGGGGCCAGTCTAGATCCCGCCAGGAGTAATGGCCACCGGCGGGTGTGTCCGGGGCGTTACATGATAGGCTCTATTTTAGTGTATTTCATCTCTCGTCTTGAAAGAGCACACGTAATTTATATTTATTATGTCACACATAGTGGCATATTTTAGTTTTTTCCAGACCTCACATTTTGAATTTATCATAACTTATGAGTTCAGTCTTGGCAAAAAAATCGAGGATCAGTGTTTGGTATACCAACATAATCAAATCATACACTCTGCTTGACTCTCAACCTACTTCAAACAACACATTTGGGAGGTTGGCTATAAGTATTATTGTTCCTTAATTTTCAGAAGCTTTATTTTTCTTATCTTTGTGATTTCACTGCTTACTAATTCCCTATCAACTCAAATAGTAAAAACACATTTCCGCAACCCTTTTTTGCAGGATATCACTTGCAAGATGGGGATAAGTACACTATACTAACCAACATTAAGAAATACATTCATGAAAAAAATGCCAATTGAGTATTTTGTTGAGTTACCCTTCTTCCAGTTGATTGGTTGCTACTTTACTGTTTTGTTTAAATTTTTTGTTGCATATTACTTAACTCTATTGTCTGTTAATTTAAATATATTTTTCTGTAGCCAACATGCCAAACTCAACATGCAATTATTGTCTCAAAGTTTCTTCCAAAGAATAGTTGAGAATTCTATCCCAACGGTGAAAGCATACATAGATGATCTTTTGTTGGTAGTTTCAACCAAAAAATCTTTGTCAAACAGTTGGGCAACATGTGTTTACCAAAAAGCACATCAGCTTCTGCTTCCATAGATCTTTCAAGCATATTTCGGAATTTCTGCTTAGAAATTGCAGTGCAATCTATTGTCCAAGAACCAACTAACCAGCCTCTCATTAAAGAAGTACTAACACAGATGGTAAACAAATTTACAATAAGCTAGGATGAGAGTTTACATATGCTTCAACCATCTGAAAGCATAGATCATCCTCTAGGTGTGAAGCTGATAGAAATCCCTGTTGGAGAAAACACTACAGTTGGCAACCTTCAAGTATACAAGTACATTGGCAAAATTGGTATAATAGAATGCACAACTTTCTTGTTGTTCTTTAGTTGAACTAAATTTTTATATCTGGTTCAACAAAACTTTTTGAACAATTGTTCTCAAAAGAAGCAAGCAACAAGCTTTTACTTCTGCAGAAATTCTCACGGACAAAATTCAACTTCGAAACTCCCATTATTTCTCCCTATGGTATGGACTTGTACTCCCATTATGTTGTTTTTCAACTTCAATCTAGTATTCGGTTATTGGTCAAGCTCTTAACTTATCATAGAAGGTTAGTAGCATAGGCTTATTGGACGACATTTGTAGGAACATATCTTGAGTTACAACAAAATAGTGCAAGTTGTCAAGCTCAACTAACAAACACAAGCGTGAGTAATATAGGCAACTCAACTGGGAAAAGCAACAAGTCTCCATTCTACACAAGCAATAAGTGGGGCCTTTCTCTCAATGAGCCCTTTTTGGTCCTAATCGAACCGTCCTCTAGTGGACACAATATGTGAAGAACCTTTTGATATTTCCAAAGATTTCTTCCAAACACAAATCTCAGAATTTCTTCAAACAACCAACAAAAATCGAGTATCCAGAAACCAAGTTCTTCACATCAAAGTCCTATGGACAACATATCCCTACCATCTGGTTCTACTAGTATCCAACAATTACCAGTAGTACAATGGGCTTCTCCTCTTTCCGACACAATTGTTCTTGAGAAACTTGACCAATTTGGAAAAAATGTCAGTAATAATACAAATGCAATCAATAAAAGCGCTGAAGGAAGTTTCAAATTAGACATCTTTTTGTAACACAAGGTATTCTAGTTCGACACAAATTTTCTTCTCTACCTCAATCGAGAATGAGTTGTATAATATGGGTTTCATTTAGGGCCAATTCCAGTTCTGCCCCTAACTCGAACCCACTACTCAGTTTTGCCCCTAATTTTCAGGTATGCTCAGTTTTGCCCCTCCGCCGTTAGTGTCACTTATAGAAATGCCCTTTTGCGCCGTTACCGTCCGGTCAAAGTACTTTGACCATCCAGAAAAAAATAGCAAAAAAAATCAAAAAATATGAAATTTGGTGGGATCGAAGATAGTCATGTCCGCAAGGCGCGTGCACATTTTTGTGTTGGTTGGACACTCCGGGAGCTCGTGGCAAAGGAAAACAAAAATAATTTATGCCTATGAACAGTAAATTCGAAAAAAATAGCAAAAAAGTTCAAAAAAATTTGAATTTATTTGGCGTCAAAGAGGCTTGAGTGCACAAAGTGCTTGCAAGTTTTGGTGATCAAATGACGTACGGGGCGCTCTAGAGAAAAAAACAAAATAGTGCATTTTTTCAAAGTTTTTTTGAGCTAAAATTTGTTTTTTTTCTCCACGAGCTCCTACAATGTCCAAACACAACAAAAACGTGCACACATTTGCGCACTTGAATATCTTGAGTCCCACGAAATTTCATTTTTTTTTTGATTTTTTTTCTATTTTTTTTTTAATTTACTGCTCGCATGCGTACAAAATTTATTTTTTCCTTTGACACGAGCTCCCAGAGTGTCCGAACGGCATGAAAATGTGCACGCGCCTTGCGGACATGACTATCTTCGATCCCACCAAATTTCATATTTTTTTGATTTTTTTTGCTATTTTTTTAGGACGGTCAAATACCTTTGACCGGACGTTAACGGCAGAGAAGGGCATTTCTATAAGTGAAACTAACGGCGGAGGGGCAAAACTGAGCATACCTAAAAATTAGGGGCAAAACTAAGTAGTGGGTTCGAGTTAAGGGCATAGATGTAAATGTCTCTTTCATTTATGAGCAAACTTGAATAAAGTTACTCTCTTTGTTATAACAGATCTTTCAACTCTAACTTCCTCATTTTCTGCATTTACATAGTTTCAAATTGAAGGAAATATACCCTAGAGGCAATAATAAAGTTATTATTTATTTCCTTATATCATGATAAATGTTTATTATTCATGCTAGAATTGTATTAACCGGAAACATAATACTTGTGTGAATACATAGACAAACAGAGTGTCACTAGTATGCCTCTACTTGACTAGCTCGTTGATCAAAGATGGTTATGTTTCCTAACCATAGACATGAGTTGTCATTTAATTAATGGGATCACATCATTAGGATAATGATGTGATTGACTTGACCCATTCCGTTAGCTTAGCACTTGATCATTTAGTTTGTTGCTATTTCTTTCTTCATGACTTATACATGTTCCTATGACTATGAGATTATGCAACTCCCTTTTACCGGAAGAACACTTTGTGTGCCACCAAACGTCACAACATACTTGGGTGATTATAAAGGTGCTCTACAGGTGTCTCCGAAGGTACTTGTTGGGTTGGCGTATTTCAAGATTAGGATTTGTCACTCCAATTGTCGGAGAGGTATCTCTGGGCCCTCTCGGTAATGCACATCACTTAAGCATTGCAAGCATTGCAACTAATGAGTTAGTTGCGGGATGATGTATTACGGAACGAGTAAAGAGACTTGTCGGTAACGAGATTGAACTAGGTATTGAGATACCGACGATCGAATCTCGGGCAAGTAACATACCGATGACAAAAGGAACAACGTATGTTGTTATGCGGTCTGACCGATAAAGATCTTCGTAGAATATGTCGGAGCCAATATGAGCATCCAGGTTCCGCTATTGGTTATTGACTGGAGACGTATCTAGGTCATGTCTACATAGTTCTCGAACCCGTAGGGTCCGCACGCTTAACGTTTTGATGACAGTTATATTATGAGTTTATATATATATATATATATATGTTTTGATGTACCGAAGGTTGTGCGGAGTCCCGGATGTGATCACGGAAATGACGAGGAGTCTCGAAATGGTCGAGACATGAAGATTGATATATTGGAAGCCTATGTTTGGATATCGGAAGTGTTCCGGGTGAAATAGGGATTTTACCGGAGTACCGGGAGGTTACCGGAACCCCCCGGGGACTTAATGGGCCTTAGTGGGCCTTGGTAGAAGAGAGGAGAGGCGGCCAGGGCAAGGGCCGCACCCCCTCCCCCCTAGTTCGAATAGGACAAGGAGAGGGGGCGGCACCCCCCTTCCTTCTTCTCCTCCACCTCTTTCCCCTCTCTCTCCTAGTCAAACAAGGAAAAGGGGGGAATTCTACTCCCGGTAGGAGTAGGACTCCTCCTGGCGTGCTCCCTCTAGGCCGGCCGCACCTTCCCCCTTGCTCCTTTATATACGGGGGCAGGGGGCACCCTAGAGACACAACAATTGATCATTTGATCTTTTAGCCGTGTGCGGTGCCCCCTCCACCATAGTCCACCTTGATAATACTGTAGCGGTGCTTAGGCGAAGCCCTGCGTCGGTAGAACATCATCATCATCACCACGCCGTCGTGCTGATGAGACTCTCCCTCAACACTCGGCTGGATCGGAGTTCGAGGGACGTCATCAGGCTGAACATGTGCTGAACTCGGAGGTGTCGTGCGTTCGGTACTTGATCGGTCGGATCGTGAAGACGTACGACTACATCAACCGTGTTGTGCTAATGCTTCCGCTTTCGGTCTACGAGGGTACGTGGACAACACTCTCCCCTCTCGTTGCTATGCATCACCATGATCTTGCGTGTGCGTAGGAATTTTTTTGAAATTACTACGTTCCCCAACAGTGGCATCTGAGCCTGGTTTTATGCGTAGAGGTCATATGCACGAGTAGAACACAAGTGAGTTGTGGGCGGTATAAGTCATACTGCTTACCAGCATGTCATACTTTGGTTCGGCGGTATTGTTGGATGAAGCGGCCCGGACCGACATTATGCATACGCTTACGCGAGCCTGGTTCTACCGACGTGCTTTGCACACAGGTGGCTGGCGGGTGTCAGCTTCTCCAACTTTAGTTGAACCGAGTGTGGCTACGCCCGGTCCTTGAGAAGGTTAAAACAGCACTAACTTGACAAACTATCGTTGTGGTTTTGATGCGTAGGTAAGAACGGTTCTTGCTCAGCCCGTAGCAGCCACGTAAAACTTGCAACAACAAAGTAGAGGACATCTAACTTGTTTTTGCAGGGCATGTTGTGATGTGATATGGTCAAGACATGATGAGATATAAGTTGTTGTATAAGATGATCATGTTTTGTTGAAGTTATCGGCAACTGGCAGAAGCCTTATGGTTGTCTCTTTATTGCATAAGATGCAAGCGCCAAATAATTGCTTTACTTTATCGCTATGCGATAGCAATAGTTGCAAAAGCAATAGTTGGCGAGACGGCCATGTGACGACACATTGATATAGATCAAGATAATGGAGATGATGGGGTCATGCCAGTGACGATGGAAATCATGACGATGCTTTGCAGATGGAGATCAAAGGCACAAGATGATGATGGCCATATCATGTCACATATTTTGATTGCATGTGATGTTTATCTTTTATACATCTTATTTTGCTTAGTTCGACGGTAGCTTAATAAGATGATCTCTCACTAATTATCAAGGTACAAGTGTTCTCCCTGAGTATGCACCGTTGCGAAAGTTCTTCGTGCTGAGACACCACGTGATGATCGGGTGTGATAGGCTCTACGTTCAAATACAACGGGTGCAAAACAGTTGCACACGTGGAATACTCAGGTTAAACTTGACGAGCCTAGCATATAACAGATATGGCCTCGGAACACGGAGACTGAAAGGTCGAGCGTGAATCATATAGTAGATATGATCTACATAGTGATGTTCACCATTGAAACTACTCCATCTCACGTGATGATCGGACATGGTTTAGTTGATATGGATCACATGATCACTTAGAAGATTAGAGGGATGTCTATCTAAGTGGGAGTTCTTAAGTAATTTGATTAATTGAACTTTAATTTATCATGAACTTAGTCATGGTAGTATTAGCATATCTATGGTGTAGATCAATAGCTCGCGTTTAGCTCCCTGTTTTATTTTTGATATGTTCCTAGAGAAAACTAAGTTGAAAGATGTTAGTAGCAATGATGTGGATTGGATCCGTGATCTGAGGATTATCCTCATTGCTGCACAGAAGAATTATGTCCTTGGTGCACCGCTAGGTGACAGACCTATTGCAGGAGCAGATGCAGACGTTATGAACATTTGGCTAGCTCAATATGATGACTACTTGATAGTTTAGTGCACCATGCTTAACAGCTTAGAATCGGGACTTCAAAGACATTTTGAACGTCATGGACCATATGAGATGTTCCAGGAGTTGAAGTTAATATTTCAAGCAAATACCCGACTTGAGAGATATGAAGTCTCCAACAAGTTCTATAGCTAAAAGATGGAGGAGAATAGCTCAAGTAGTGAGCATGTGCTCAGATTGTCTGGGTACTACAATCACTTGAATCAAGTGGGAGTTAATCTTCCATATAAAATAGTGGTTGACAGAATTTTCTAGTCACCATCACCAAGTTAGTAGAACTTCGTGATGAACTATAATATGCAAGGGGTGACGAAAACAATTCCCAAGCTCTTCGCGATGCTAAAATCGTCGAAGGTAGAAATCAAGAAAAACATCAAGTGTTGATGGTTGACAAGACCACTAGTTTCAAGAGAAAGGGGAAAGGGAAGGAGGGGAACTTCAAGAAGAACGGCAAGCAAGTTGCTGCTCAAGTGAAGAAGCCCAACTCTGGACCTAAGCCTGAGACTAAGTGCTTCTACTGCAAAGGGACTGGTCACTAGAAGCGGAACTGCCCCAAGTATTTGGCGGATAAGAAGGATGGCAAAGTGAACAAAGGTATATTTGATATACATGTTATTGATGTGTACTTTACTAGTGTTTATAGAAACCCCTCAGTATTTGATACTGGTTTAGTTGCTAAGAGTAGTAACTCGAAACGGGAGTTGCAGAATGAAGAGAAACTAGTTAAGGGCGAGGTGACGATGTGTGTTGGAATGAATTCCAAGATTGATATGATCATCATCGCACACTCCCTATACTTTCGGGATTAGTGTTGAACCTAAATAAGTGTTATTTGGTGTTTGCGTTGAGCATGAATATGATTTGATCATGTTTATTGCAATACGGTTATTCATTTAAGTTAGAGAATAATTGTTGTTCTGTTTACATGAATAAAACCTTTTATGGTCATACACCCAATGAAAATGGTTTGTTGGATCTCGATCGTAGTGATACACATATTCATAATATTGAAGCCAAAAGATGCAAAGTTAATAATGATAGTGCAACTTATTTGTGGCACTGCCGTTTAGGTCATATTGGTGTAAAGCTCATGAAGAAACTGCTGATGGGCTTTTGGAATCACTTGTTTATGAATCGTTTGATGCTTGTGAACCTTGCATTTTAGGCAAGATGACTAAAACTCCGTTCTCCGGAACATTGGAACGAGCTACTGACTTGTTGGAAATAATACATACCGATGTATGCGGTCCAATGAGTGTTGATGCTCGTGGCGGGTATCGTTATTTTCTGACCTTCACAAATGATTTGAGCAAATATGAGTATATCTACTTAATGAAACATAAGTCTGAAACATTTGAAAAGTTCGAAGAATTTCATAGTGAAGTTGAAAATCATCGTAACAAGAAAATAAAGTTTCTACGATCTGATCGTGGAGGAGAATATTTGAGTTATGAGTTTGGTCTTCAATTGAAACAATGCGGAATAGTTTCGCAACTCACGCCACCTGGAACACCACAGCATAATGGTGTGTCCGAACATCGTAACCGCACTTTATTGGATATATTGCGATCTATGATGTATCTTACTGATTTACCACTATCGTTTTGGGGTTATGCATTAGAGACAGCTGCATTCACGTTAAATAGGGCACCATCTAAATCCATTGAGACGACGCCTTATGAACTGTGGTTTGGCAAGAAACCAAAGTTGTCGTTTCTTAAAGTTTGGGGTTGTGATGCTTATGTGAAAAAGTTTCATCCTGATAAGCTCAAACCCAAATCGGAAAAATGTGTCTTCATAGGATACCCAAAGGAGACTGTTGGGTACACCTTCTATCACAGATCCGAAGGCAAGACATTCGTTGCTAAGAATGGATCCTTTCTAGAGAAGGAGTTTCTCTCAAAAGAAGTGAGTGGGAGGAAAGTAGAACTTGATGAGGTAACTGTACCTGCTCCCTTATGGGAAAGTAGTTCATCACAGAAATCTGTTCCTATGACTCCTACACCAATTAATGAGGAAGCTAATGATGATGATCATGTAACTTCAAATCAAGTTACTACCGAACCTCGTAGGTCAACCAGAGTGAGATCCACACCAGAGTGGTACGGTAATCCTATTCTGGAGGTCATGTTACTTGACCATGACGAACCTACGAACTATGAGGAAGCAATGATGAGCCCAGATTCCGCGAAATGGTTTGAGGCCATGAAATCTGAGATGGGATCCATGTATGAGAACAAAGTATGGACTTTGTTTGACTTGCCCAATGATTGGCGAGCCATTGAGATTAAATGGATCTTCAAGAGGAAGACGAACGCTGATAGTAGTGTTACTATCTACAAAGCTAGAATTGTCGCAAAAGGTTTTCGACAAGTTCAAGGTGTTGACTATGATGAGAGTTTCTCAATCGTATCTATGCTTAAGTCTGTCCGAATCATGTTAGCAATTGCCGCATTTTATGAAATCTGGAAAATGGATAAATAAAACTGCATTCCTTAATGGATTTATTAAAGAAGAGTTGTATATGATACAACCAGAAGGTTTTGTCGATCCAAAGGGAGCTAACAAAGTGTGCAAGCTCCAGCGATCCATTTATGGACTGGTGCAAGCCTCTCGGAGTTGGAATATACGCTTTGATAAGTTGATCAAAGCATATAGTTTTATACAGACTTGCGGTGAAGCCTGTATTTACAATAAAGTGAGTGGGAGCACTACAGCATTTCTGATAAGTATATGTGGAAGACATATTGTTGATCGGAGATAATGTAGAATTATTCTGCAAAGCATAAAGGAGTGTTTGAAAGGAGTTTTTCAAAAAAGACCTCGGTGAAGCTGCTTACATATTGAGCATCAAGATATATAGAGATAGATCAAAACGCTTGATAAGTTTTTTCAATGAGTACATACCTTGACAAGATTTTGAAGTAGTTCAAAATGGAACAGTCAAAGAAAGAGTTCTTGCCTGTGTTTCAAGGTGTGAAATTGAGTAAGACTCAAAGCTCGACACGGCAGAAGATAGAAAGAGAATGAAAGTCATTCCTGAAGGAAATATGCCCTAGAGGCAATAATAATGTTATTATTTTATTTCCTTATATCATGATAAATGTTTATTATTCATGCTAGAATTGTATTATCTAGAAACATAATACTTGTGTGAATACATAAACAAACTAAACGTCACTAGTATGCCTCTACTTGACTAGCTCGTTAATCAATGATGGTTATGTTTCCTAACCATAGACATGTGTTGTCATTTGATTAACGGGATCACATCATTAGGAGAATGATGTGATTGACTTGACCCATTCCGTTAGCTTAGCACTTGATCATTTAGTTT